>NC_073344.2:31475000-31557500 GCF_027580225.2 Misgurnus anguillicaudatus
TCTGCTCGAGAGTCTAATAAGACTTTGACACGTATTTATTTATGCCTTTGGCATCCGTTTGCCATTCAGTGTCGATTTTACGCTTTTCCACTTTAAAAAAGGGTTTGTCTGAAAGAGCACTTGTCCACATTTTTACTGTTCATTTATTTATTTTATACAGGCTAAAATCTGTTTCTTCAGCTTCGGTCTGTTTCTCATCCAGCATTCAATAATCTTCACTGAAAGGAGTCATTATAAAATGCATTGAAAACATCTGCTGTGCATAAGTACGTGACAAGTCATCGATTACAGCTTTAAAACGATGAGACCTCTTTAAAATCATTTACATTGACAGAGAAACACTCAGGAACATTCAATAAATTTGTTCGGTTGTGGTGTTTGCTATTCTATAGGACAATATGGTTTACAAAAATTGAATACAGAGCTCAGGATGATACCAGACTGGTCAAAGATGTGTTCGCTTTATTTGTATCCTATAAAGTCTCAAGGATTTCCATCCTCCAAATGCACATTTGCAGAATATTTTCTATTATTTTGAAACCTTTGTGACAGCGGTTGGCTTGCAAGGTCAGAATGTAAAATCAAACAAACAACTTCATTTTTAGTTAAGTAAGGCATAAAACAAAGAAAAGGAGCATGCATACATGACACATTAATAACTTGAGCATTTTTTAAATAATTGAATCCTGTTTAGCTCAGTGGTAGAGCATTGCATGCTTAAATAACTAGAACCGAATAACTAGATTCAGTAAACTCTCAACTTTGGTAGCATCCCAATTCTATGCCTGTGATCACTGACCTTGTCAGGCCTTGTTCGACAGACCGGCTCATACTAACTAGCCACTAGCAATGCTAATGTAAAACCTTGCGGGTATCTGTGCATGGTAGATAAAGAGCCCCACCTCAGACAGCAGGTGGATCACAGGACAGCTGAGAGATGTTTCTCTCCGCTCCACTATACAGACATTGTGATGCGGTAAGGCATCGGTCCAAGCATTCTCATTCCACTATAATCACTTCCAACCCTGCCAAAAAATGTTGGCACTTACAATAATAGTACCCTGATTTTCCCTCCTTTCTCTTTTTTCATCAAAATTCAATTATGAAAAGAAAATTATGCGTCATCATAATTGCAGACACGAAATGAAATTAGATGCAAATTAGCGCGGCGGTGTGCAATTGTTCGATTTTTTTCCGCGTGTCATGGAATAATGGTGTAAACGTTGATAAGAACAAGAGGAGAAATAAAGTGTCTTTCAGCTTTTAGGGTGAGGGACAGAATGGAGGTGCTGGTACCTACACAAAAGCAAACAGGAGACAGGGCACGCTGCACGGGGGAAAAAAGGTGCCAGGAAGCATTTGTGTAGCCTGCAAAATGAGGGAAAATTAATACCAGCTATTTTCACCTTTGCAGCACAATAGCCGTATTTCTGCCCGTATGATGTAAGCTGTCGTAACTAGTTATACCATTTTATAACCTGATATGGCCTTATTTATGGGCTACAGTCCCTATAAAAATGGCTGTAATGGGCATGGACTGGAATACAGCTTATTTGGTACAGCGTACTGTGCAAAGTAGGTTCATTTTCTGTATGAATGGTAGACCCCGATAAATTCCCAACACATTGTATCCCACAATGCAACTAGATGTTAGGACATGTGACATTAGCATAGTTACTTGTAGATATAATTTCTTAATGTACATTTATCATTGCAGGCTACATAGTGTTTCATAAAACGTTTTAAAAAACACTTTTTTGTCATACACAGTCGAAATAATCATAACTTTTATTTGGTAGAATGTGCATATATACTACACTCACCTAAAGGATTATTAGGAACAACTGTTCAATTTCTCATTAATGCAATTATCTAATCAACCAATCACATGGCAGTTGATTCAATGCATTTAGGGGTGTGATCCAGGTCAAGACAATCTCCTGAACTCCAAACTGAATGTCAGAATGGGAAAGAAAGGTGATTTAAGCAATTTTGAGCAAGGCATGGTTGTTGGTGCCAGATGGGCGGGTCTGAGTATTTTTTACAATTGCTCAATTACTGGGATTTTCACGCACAACCATTTCTAGGGTGTAAAAAGAATGGTGTGAAGAGGGAAAAACATCCAGTATGCGATACAACCGAGGTATGCAGCAAAGCATTTGTGAAGCCACAACACACACAACATTGAGGCGGATGGCTACAACAGCAGAAGACCCCACCGGGTACCACTCATCTTCACTACAAATAGAAAAAAGAGGCTACAAAAAGCTCACCAAAATTGGACAGTTGAAGACTGGAAAAAATGTTGTCTGGTCTGATGAGTCTCGATTTCTGTTGAGACATTCAGATGGTAGAGTCAGAATTTGGCATAAACAGAATGAGAACATGGATCCATCATGCCTTGTTACCACTGTGCAGGCTGCTGGTGGTGGTTTAATGGTGTGGGGGATGTTTTCTTGGCACACTTTAGGCCCCTTAGTGCCAATAGGGCATTGTTTAAATGCCACGGCCTACCTGAGCAATGTTTCGGACCATGTCCATCCCTTTGTGACCACCATGTACCCATCCTCTGATGGCTACTTCCAGCAGGATAATGCACCATGTCACAAAGCTTGAATCATTCAAATTGGTTTCTTAAACATGACAATGAGTTCACTGTACTAAAATGGCCCCCACAGTCACCAGATCTCAACCCAATAGAGCATCTTTGGGATGTGGTGAAACGGGAGCTTTGTGCCATGGATGTGCATCCCACAAATCTACATCAACTGCAAGATGCTATCCTATCAATATGGGCCAACCTTTCTAAAGAATGCTTTCAGCACCTTGTTGAATCAATGCCACATAGAATTAGGGCAGTTCTGAAGGCAAAGGGTATAGTGTTAGTATGGTGTAATCCTTTAGGTGAGTGTAACATTTATATTCCATAAGCATTACATTCAAATTACGCTTCATTACAAAACTGGCACGCCTGGCAAAAAGAAATCCACGGGCCCATGCTTTGTCTCCAGTTTAATGTATAATCTCTTGATCTGTATATTACCTCTACATTTCATTTCAACGATTTGTATCTTCATGAATGCGTTTGCCAGCCCTTCTTTTTTTCCTCAGTGGCAGAGCTGTCTTAAAGCTAATGGGTCCTTCCTTTAGATACCTGCGTCTGTTGGTGACAGCTCACAGAGGTCTGTTTCACCCGATAGTCAGCCTGCCAAAAAATTCTGAATCTCATTAGCGCCAAGAAGTTGCAGACGTCGGAGATGACTAAACGTTTTCGGTAGGGGCTTTTGGTTCTTTTCTACACACACCTCAATTCTGACATAAGCATTCGTCTTTGTGGGTGACAGTCGGCAGAACCTCAAAAAACTATGACAAGACTTATACTGAGTACATATGCACTCCTAGAGGCAGGCCTGTGTATCTCTGGCTTTCTTACTAAGGCTTGATTCACCCACCCACCACGTTTCACATTTATAACATGATGCCAGAGACGTTCTTTCATGGCATCCAACCCGCATATCACGGTGTTGGCGGAAGCGCCAGGGTCTGTGTGGAGTTTGGCATCGAGAGTGGGGTTTGTATCCATGTCAATGGTTTCATGGACGCACCCAGCTGTTGTTTTGGACATAGGCTTGATTTCCAAAGGTGGTCTTGTAATGACAAAGCTAAAAATCATTTTTTGCCTAAATGGTTCTTCAAAGCACCTTTGACATCTAAAGAACCTTTCTGTTTTACAAAAGGTTCTTTATGGTCAAAAAAAGGTTCTTCAGATTAAAAAAATAAATAAAAGAAATGGTTCTTTAAAGAACTTTTGACTAAAGCCCCTTTTGTTGCTGGTTCGAAGTTGGATCGGCTGGAAAGCCTTCTAAGAACTGGTTTGCCTTTCCATACGCTTAGAGAGCCACCGCAGAGCCAAATCTTATGTCATGGTACTGTATACGTCTAATCTTTCCCAGCAGTGTTAGCGCGGCAGCACCAAACACAAACACATCATCAACAATGTTGGATGTTGCCTGACTATTAATGGCAAATGGCGTTGTGTACCGTGTTTTTCGGTCTATAAATCACGTTTTTTTTTCATAACTTGGCTGGTGCTGCGTCTTATAGTCAGGTGCGCCTTGTAAGTCAGTATGAATTAATTTTGAGATTTATGGAGGCAAGAGACAACATGACCGTCTACAGCTGCGAGAGTCCATCATATGCTTCTCCTGTATTTATGTAATTCAATGGATTCAGTGATGTGTAATGACGAGTATGCGAACTTCACGCTAGTTGGCTTGTTTTGTTAATTTAGCCTATTCAACCTTCCAGGTAAGTTCTATATGCTATGGTTTATCGTTTAAATAACTGATAATATTACTTTAACATACAGACATCTATTCAGCCTGCTGTTCTGTCTGCTATTGTTTAGTTGAATAACTTGCCTTTCCAGATTAAATGTCTGTTCTTCGGGCTTGGATTTTGTTAAATAAATTTCTAAATAAACGCGACATATAGTCAACTGTGACTTATATATGTTATTTCGTCTTAATGACGCATTTTTGTATGATGCGGCTTATACTCCGGTGCGGCTTATAGTCCGGAAAGTACGGTACCTACATTAGCATCCAAACGCCGTGAATCCAACGCGTATGTGCAGCTCGACATAATACATATAAACGGAGGTTGCAATCGAAAATAATGGTTTGGGCGTAACATACCGTAAAAAATAAATTTCTATGGCCAAAAATATATTTTAAATATATGCTAAATAGCTACATTTTGAGAAAAGTAAAGCTCAACTGAATATATTCTTGAATTTGAAAATATATTTAGTTTTAACTTCCATATATCAACATATATTTCAAAATGTATTTCAAGGGCAAGCAAATAAATTTCTAATTGTACATGCCATATGGCAAAAATGTATTTTTGCCAAAATACATTTGAAATCTATGCTAAATAAAATTTTATTTTATAAAGTATATTTTTGCACCTTTTTAAACTGTTATGTTTGCAGTAATATAAAGTTTTTCTTCCAATTTCTTCTTCCGATTGAAATAAAGGGGGGGGGGTAGATATATTTTTAAATTAAAAATATATTTCTTTTTAAAAATATACAAAAAATGTATATGTGAAATGTCATGTCATATATATTCAAAAATATATTTCACAAATATATTTTTTGGCCATTTTTGCATAATTTGAAATATATGTACAAATATTTGTAAAAATATATATTTTTGCAATATGGGATATTTTATAATTTACACAGAACAAAGTTAGCCATAGCATGTAGCTACCCTCCCAGTATTGGGCCACAGTAACCCCGCCCCCTAACACGGTCTCACACCCATGGCGTCAATATTTGACGACACTTGAACATGCGTCAATATGTTGACGCGGAGGGTACACCTTTCGCGTCATTTTTTGACGAACTGGGGACTTCAATACTATTAGGTACGCGAAATTAAACAGTTGTCGCCTGGCATTGGGGTTAGGGAAAGGTTTGGGTAGGGATGTCATTATGTAAATCTAACCCTAAACCGACGCGAAAATGGTAGAAAATGGTAAGAAAATAGGAAAGAGAATGCAACGGACTTAATAGTATTGAAGTCCCCAGTTCGTCAAAAAATGACGCGAAAGGTATACCCTCCGCGTCAACATATTGACGCATGGTCAAGTGTCGTCAAATATTGACGCCATGGGGTGAGACTGGGTTGCGCCCCCAGCCCATAATGCAATTGATTCTTAATTCTAGACCAGTAATGTTTTGGTGCTACTTAATAACCACTTTTCCTGGTTCAAAGCTGGTGCTTTGGGTGTCGAAAAAGAAAAGGAAGGAAGAAAAGGGTGGAAAAGGGGCATGTACAGTATGGTTCTTTGAGGATCCAAAAAAAGGTTCTTCTATGGCATCGCTGTGAAGAACCTTTCAAAAATCTTTATCTCTAAGAGGGAGTGTTGCTGGAAGGGGATATTGCACAGGAGTAGGGCTGCAACAACGAATCGATTAAATCGATAAAAATCGATTACTAAAAGAGTTGGCAACGAATTTCATTATCGATTCGTCGTGTCGCGTGACACAGAAACGTTTAATTTAAAAAAGAAAAAATAAACACTTCAGTTAAGCGCGGAGCGGAGTGAACACACTCGTGCTGCGTCCCAAACAGCCCACCTCCACACCATACAGCAGGCAAAGAGCACGAGAAGTGGTGCTTTTTGCCTACTATATAGTACGGAAGTATGCTGTTTGGGACGCAGCGTAGGTCCCTCCCGCGCACTGTTGCTTGCAGAGTTCGGCGGCTCATAGACAGGGCGGAGAAAAGACAAAGCGGCGGAGAAAAGATTAAAAAAACCAGCAAAGGTAGAGGAAAACCACATGTCAGTGTTTTACTCATCTCAAACGTAAGCGCGTCACCTGGAAGTTAGCCGGCAAACAAAACAAACAAAGACGACACGCTTATGCTTTATGGAGCGACGACAGCGGGTAAACAAAGTTTCTAGAACGAATAAAAAACTCCAATGACAAACTCCACTGATATTAAACAATGAAATAAAACTTTGAGAGAGAGAGTTGTATGAACGCTTTTCCCCGTCATGGACCTGTACGTAATATCATCGCGCCATCACTCTCCTGCTGCTCTTTCCTGCGCGCTCCAGCTCATGCCGAGCAAGGAGACGCATGTTCCCGGCCCAACATACAGTACATACAGTAAGTGCCGTCTTTTGTTGCATAAACATCGTCTTCCATTTTTAAGGCGAAGTAATGAATGGTGTATTTGCATTTTGCGCGGGAGTAGAAGACGCATTTTCCGTTTTCACAAGACGCACGTATGTGGCCAAATGTAAATGGAACAGTTTTAACAAATGATAAGTTATCCGATCAGAGAAAACACATAACGTCAAATATAAACGGTACAAAGCTGTTACTGGGGCAGTACCCTTTATAAAAGGTCCTAATATGTACCATTTAGGTACAAATATGTATCTTTGAACTGCCAATATGTACTTTTGAAGTACTAATATGCACTTTTTGGGTACAAAGAAAGGTGTACCTTTTTGAAAGAGTACTGTCCAGTGACAACTTTTGTACCTTTATTTCTAAGAGTGTACTAGTAACTTATATATCTTTTTGATCAAGAGAGGCTTCTTGATGGGAAATGCATCATAAAAAAGTCTATATATTTGGCAGATGTAAAGCATACATGTATATTTTTTGTGTTAGTCCATTTTTATTTTATTTTATTATTATTTTAACAGCTCAGGTATGTTCAAGGAGCAACATGTTTGTGCAATTTCTAAAGATTTTAGTTCTGTTTTGAATAAGGCGTTGGAAATGAATGCTTTTCTTGTTTTTTTGTTTTTATCCGATTCATCGATTAATCGAAAAAATAATCGACAGATTAATCGATTATTAAAATAATCGTTAGTTGCAGCCCTACACAGGAGATTATCATTCTTGAAGGTCTGTTTAACAGACAACCATAAGCAGGCCCAGATGGAATGCGTGGAAGTTTTGGGCAAAATTTTTAGATTTCAGTGGGTTGGGATGTGTTAGACAGAGATGGGGGTAGGTTACACACTTTGTCGGCATTTGCCAAAATATTTAATAAACAAACATGCTGCATAGCTTTCAGTATGACTTTTTAATAAATTGAAAAATATATTTTTTTCTTAAGAAAATATATGCATCTGGCATGGTTGTACTCTACACTCCATTCAAAGTTGTTCATCTGGGTCAACATGTGCTAGCAACACAACCCAAGATGGATCATATGCTAAATGAAGGAGAAGCATCATGGGATTTTCCTGCATTCACTGGTGCAGAATTCTCTTGCACCTGGAGTACTCAGGTGACATCCAGCCAGCTGAGTCCTGGATATATTTTGCTATCTCGCTCTCGCAGTGGCTTTCATCGCCTCCCGCACATCTCTGAAATATGTTCGACATTGCTTTACATTATAGTTCCAACACTCTATGGTACGACAACATGAAAAACAAAGCTGTACGTGTGCTTGATTGTAAATTAGGTCAACGTGACATGTTTGCCATTAAAGTATCATGAAATGGAATTTTCAAGGTGCTTTTGCTTAAGTAATATACTTGTAAGACGATATCTGCAGTGTTTCTGACAAGGAACTTGGGAGAAAAGATAAACAATTTATCACTTTTGTGCGTACGCGTACACCAGACCTTATGAAAGATGAGCTTGCGTTGTTCGGTGAGTGCTTACAACAACAGTTTGCGATGTGATGCGGCAGACAATTACACAACATACAGTAACTTACTGAATCACAGGCCACTGAGTGTGACATGAAATTGATTTTCTAACCGCTTTCTATTCGGCCCACTTCATTCCTCCCAGAAATATGATTACCTGACCTGCGAATACGGCTTGTCCTTAGAGCTTCACAAACAAAATATATTGAGGACAGGAAGGCGACAATATACTGTAGAAGCTTTACTAAAAATGAAACTTTTTCAAAACACTTCAAAAACTTCTTCGGGCTACAGCATATGATGTAGTATATATTAATATGCAAATTTAAATATTATACTGTGTGCTCCACATCTGAAGTCAATTTAATCACAGTTATGGTGTTAATCTTGCGATTATTACTGTGCATTATCCCTTACATAGTTTATCTCAGTTCTCTAATGGACCCATTGGAATGGGTTAGTTTTAAAGGAAAACACCACTGTTTTTCAATATTTTACTAGGTTCTTACCTCAAATTAGATGAATTAATACATACCTATCTTTTATCAATGCGTACACGTAATCTTTGTACAGTGCGTCGTGAATGTGTTAGCATTTAGCCTAGCCCCATTCATTCCTTAGGATCCAAACAGGGATGAATTTAGAAGCCACCAAACACTTCCATGTTTTCCCTATTTAAAGACTGTTACATGCGTAGTTACACGAGTAAGTATGGTGGCACAAAATAAAACGTGGCGACTTTTTTAAGCAGATAAAAAATGAGAACTATATTATATGGCGGAAGAGCACTTCGTTTGCAGCACTTCAACCTCAGCGCGCAGTAACATCATCACTCCTGACTACTCACCCTCTCACTCATCGTCAATATTACTGCGCTCGAGGTCGAAGTGCTGCAAACCAAGTGCTCTTCCGCCATAAAATACAGCTCCCATTTTCATCCGCTCAAAAAATCGCCACGTTTTATTTTGTGCCACCATACTTACTTGTGTATATAGTGAAATGTATCGTATCATGCTTCTTAAATTTAAAGGCTGTTCATTGTTTTTGACTCCTAAATATAAAAAGTATTTTTTTTTCTAGTTCTGTTAGTTGCCATCTTAAAGTTGCCATGACATCAAAATGTACAATTCTTATTTTATATGTAATATTGAAGTGTTTATTATAAATGATTTATTTGTGCACCTTTTTAAAAGATGTATGTGCCCATCTCCTCGAAACAACCTCTCTTCACTTCCTGTTGCGAGGGCAAGGCTATAGAGGGTATGCACGTGATGTCACCTTCGGCGAAAGTGACTGCGGTTAAGCCCACTGAGTGGCAAAAGACAGAGCGGCAGAATGAGTGTACAGGGTGAAATCGCGTTTAAATGCAAAACAGCTGTTGTGCGATAGACTGTACTAACAGATTAACAAGAATTCAGAGCTATCATTTTACAGACTGCCAAAAAAAAAAACACAGAAAGGAGAAGTAAATTGATCGTTCATGCCAACGTCCACAGACCACAGGTGGGTTGACAAGTTGCTGGGGTCACTATCAAGCAGAGGTTTTACTTTTATTTTATTTGTGTTTTTCTTTGGAAAACATACATTCCAAAGCATATTATCATAATTTTTACTCTATTACATTAAATACAAGTTTTTGTTTTACATTTAATATTTAAGTACATTGACATACTTTTAATCAAATAAAATTACACAATTTAAATGTAATTAGGTATTAAATAAATGTTAATATGCAATTTTAAAGAATATAGGCACAGTATGATTCTATGCTTTAGAATGTAGTGAAGTAATACTTTTCCCAAAACAAACACACCAATAAAGCACATATGCTTCAAAAATGTAACTAATGTAACTAAGTATTGTCCAACTAAATTCAATTTAAGCTGATAATGGTCAGTTTTACAGGCATTTTCGCAGCAGACGCTATAAATACCAGCCATTTTGTTGAATGTTTGCCACTCAACAGGGCGAGTTCCCGCGTGGTCACGTGGAAAAGTGACGTCAATGCATACCCTCTATAGGAGACTTGTTTCTGCCCGGGAAAAGAACGCAGCGATTAGCATTTAGCAATGAGGTCCAACTTCTGACGATCCAATCAGTGCTCGATGACTCAGGTCCCGTCCTACATAATAGCCGTTTCTCAATGTCAAGGATACTTCCTTGGCAGGACTAGTCCTTACAAGTCACTTCCTCCAGAGGCTAGGTGAGGCTCCTTTTAAGCATTCGGAGAACACGTTAAATGGAACAGGCTAGCAAGTGCACGTCATTGCGTGATTGAAAGATGTGCTTTCGGTGCTGCGCGCATAGGATTGTGGGTAATTTCAGCGCGCGAAGAGCGCGAAGGATACACATACGCATCCTTTCCTGTATATGGGATACGTCTCGAATGAAGGACTCAGTCCTTGGCTGAAATTTCATGGATCCTCAACATTGGAACAGTCCTTCGACGGACGTTGATGACGTAGCATCCTCGAAATTCTGGCTTCCGAGGATCCTTCCTTGACATTGAGAAATGGCTTTTGTCTCATTTTAGATGCCATTTCACTCGGATATACGTCACAATACAGAAAAAAGACAATTGCTACTTTCGTTTCATGGCGACTTTAATTGTTTTTATGCTGGATAAATACTACTATTATTTAAAAAAGGTACTTTGTGAACTCTTTCACCACCAGCGTTTTTTTTTTTAAGTTGCCAGCCAGCACCAGCAATTTTCACAGTTTTTACAAAAGTTTAATGCCTTTCCAGAAAATGTTCATTTATTATAAATATATAAACATACATATATCAAATGAAAGAACATACCCTCTGCTTTCAAAAAAAAAAAAAAAAAAACGTGATATCCTACCTTTATTTGTTCTCTTTTTATCACCTCTAAATATCAGTAGGTTTCTTCAAAAACACCATATTTTGAGCAAAAAGCTGAGATAATTCCATTTTTGTGAAGGACTTTTGATAGAGATCAGATTCAGAGCGATCATCATAACATACACTGACATACAGCTGTTTGCCCTAGCAGTGTTTCCCAATCCTGGTCCTCGAGCACCCCCTCCCAGAAAGTTTTAGATGTCTCCTTATTTAACACACCTGATTCAACTAATCAGCCTCCTTCCAAAATGATAAACGTGTCTCCCTAACAAGCTGATGAGTTGAATCAGGTGTGTTAAATAAGGAGACATCTAAAACTTTTTGGGAGGGGGTGCGCGAGGACCAGGATTGGGAAACACTGCGTGATACTTCTGGGTTTTATAAGTTGCGGAAGAGCGCCACCTGGTGGATAAGTTTCGGAAAGTTTTTTATGATTACGGGTCCAGCTGACCAATATCCAAACAATGGATATAGTTTATTATCTGGGGTAGCAGCGGAGTTTCGCGTGTGTGTTTATGCACTGGATTTTCCCAACTGGTTCATGAGTTGCATGCGGTAAGTAAGTCTCTGTCTTATGTTGAAAATATAATAATATTATATAAATGACACGAACATGTAGTGAAACATAAGTTAAACAGTGTTGTATAGTGTTGCATGACTCGTACTCGCTCCTCCTGCGGTAGTAACTCCTCCTTCTTCATTTTTTCGTACGTTATCGGAAAGATTCGGTAAAGCTAATCTTTCTTTTATAAATCTGATTAAGCTAAAGACTCTTTGGAGATATAAAGGATGTAATAATACTCTGTAGGTACTCGAGATTAATATCAGAAATGCAGAAACAGTGTGTGTTATTTGAGCTTTATTTGACTTGTTAACTCGTCAATGGCGGTGAAAGAGTCAATAGATCAGTTTTGATGTTTGCATCTGTCTTCCCTTCTACCTTTGGCTTGCATGAAATGTACATGAAGAATGCGAGACTCCAGTCCAAATCTGATAGTACAGGTAACTGATGCTTAGGTGAATCGTAATAGGACCTGCTTTTAATAGACAGTGAAAATAAATGAGGACCATTTAGCATTTGGAAGTAAATTGATGTTACTCTTCTGCATTGAGGGAATCCTATGACGTGCTTGCTTTCTTTTGAGACGGGAAATGATTACATGCCACTTGTGTCCCTTCTTGAAAGATAAATGTATGTGGGTACTGCTTGCTTTATATGATCAGAGTATTTACATATCAATGTTGTATATACCAAACCAACAGACCTTCAAAAGCACTCTTTCTTGCATTTGGGAGATGCTTTTATCCAAAGCAACATACAGTGCAATATATCTCATCAGTATGTGTGTTCACTAGGTTTGAACCCAAGACCTTCTGGACTGCTAACACAATGCTTTACCACTGAGCTACACAGAAGCTGACAATGACAATGGCAATGATGAAAAAAAACATTGAACTGTATCTCTATAAAACTGACTAAAAATCAGGTCAAGTTCTTGTATAACTTCTCGTCATGACACAGTCAGCTTTATTCTTCAATAAATAGGGTGTGAGTCTCAAAAGAGTCGAATCCAGCCATCTCAGCAACACTGGCATGTATTAGCTGCTGAGCTGGCTTTTATCGCCTTAGAGAGAGATAATCTTTTACTTCATTAATTTTTCTCAATCTCCTCTTTTTAGCCACAAATGTGGTCAATCAATGTCCTGTAGCCGTCGCCATATTGCATCACCCAACTGCAAATCTGCGACATTACCTTTAAAGTATCTCCCGCAAACAGCCTGTTAAACAATTCAGAGCAAACACGTTTAAGCTGTTGTCAGGCTGTTACAGAGATACACTTTCAAAGTGATGATTTTTAAATTAGCAGGATGAAGGAGAGATAACACAGTACGCTAAATGTAGCCAGGGTTATTTCGGTGAGCCACAGGGGTTTGCGAGTCTGCCCTCCGAATTTGTCAGACGTGATAGCTTTGTCAGTTGTGCGAACTGCGAGAGGCCGTGGAGGAGATATTACTGTTTAGCTCACTCCATCATTGAAATGCAACAGGGCTGACTTTAATACGGGCCCCCTACTGGACGAACGGCGGTCTGTGCTCGCGGGAGGCAGGCAATGCATACATCAGCACGTGACACCGAAAGAAAGCAATTACAGGACTGTATTACAGCGAGAATGAATTTACTTATGGGAGGACAGGTTCGAAGAAATGTTGAATGGCTTTCAAAATCAGCAAGGCGGCAGTAAATTGAAGGTTGGGAAAGGTGCCCGTGCGGTTTCAGGCCCCGGTGGGTTACGTTTAAACGCTGTGCTTCATGTGGATAGACTAGAATGCTTTGTTCCTCAATGATCCGGTTTAGCGTGAAAGGAAGTTTTACAGCCCAATTGATTCGTGAGCTACAAGGAACGCTTTGTGATTTAGAGTCTAATATAGCAATTGTTAGCTTAAAGGTGATTCTGGAAAACGCCCCTACTACCTGGCAGATATCACAGAAATACTGAGGAATCTAATATATCAGGACCTAGTTTGGGACCTTATTATTTAACATATCACATTTAACCGATTAGTGGCACTGTCCAGTGAGCGGGACACCTAAGTTTACTTGAATATTTTCCATGTAAATTTTATCACCACAAACTATATATTGTTGGAAAGGTCTAAGCCTCTAGAATACATATTCCAACAGTTTTTAATAAAATGAATTATGTAGGGGGAGTAATTGACATTTATGAAGAGAGTGAAACATTTATAACCTGCGAAATGTCACTGTCCCGCCAGCGGGACGCCTATATTTACTTTAGTGTTTTGCATGTAAATTCTTATTCAAACATGACAAAATGTATATCGTTTGAAAGCTCTAAGAGTGTAGTTTTCATTTAGTATCACCCTTTTGGTATAGGAATGACATAGTGAGAGCCATTTTCAAAAATGCCACAGGTATACAGGTGGGCCCACGTTGTTATTATATATTTGTAACAGTAATACCCTGTTCCAAACCTAATAAGTCATGACAAACTACACTGAAAAAAACAACTTGTAATATTTATTCTAAAAAATCCTCGTAACAATTTGCATGAACTTTTTTAAGTAAAATTTACTGATTTTTTAAGTACAACTTACCTACTAAAATCAAATAAAATCTACTAAATAATGCATGAAAAACATATGTTAAATAATTAAGTTAATGTTATGTAAATGTTTTTTTTAGAAGTTAGATTTATTTTAATCGTTTAGGTAAAGTTTAGTTAGTTTTTTTTTTAATTGAAGCATTGCTGTCCTAAAAATATTAAATAAATTGTATTTACTGTTTGTTATTTTCATTAACATAGTTCTATGGACTTTAGATATTTTTAGTGTTATAAATGGCATTATAACACAAAATTCATGACTGACTTTAAGTTCTAATTCTGAAGAGAAACGCACACGAACTGCGTTTTTGACATGCATTGTCATCACTGTGGAGAGAAATACAATATAATGTTCCGAACAGGGTTCATGTAAAGAAACACTGATCACCTGAACGGTGACTTCACAAAATTATCATTTACAACAAAACAACATCAATGATATAAGAGCTTAAACCTTTATGACATTTTATTAACAAATAGATAGTTCTTATCAGTTCTTATTCTGTGATAAACCTTAAAAAATAAAAATATTCAGGCGCAAAGGATTGTGGGTATTCCTTACAACATGTGCAAATAAATTTAAGTTAATTTTAATTGATTTTTTTAGTTTAATGGATTTAATGTTCTTAAGTTAAATGAACTAAGATTTTTTACTTGAATCTGCTAAAGTTTTTTTTATTAAAATGTACTTAATTTTTTTAGTACTATGTGCAGTGACTATAAAACAGTTAAATAATACAAGAAAATATCTAATACGACTTACTATTCCCACACAGTTCATTTTCTACATGAATTAATTGTGTATTTATCATCATTTTACTTAGTAAAATCAAGTTCTAAATAAATGTTAATATTATTATGTATAAAGTTAATCTAATATATATTACTTCACCAAAAAGTTTTTTTTTCAGTGTATATATTGTTGGAAAGCTCTAGGTGTGTAGATTTCATATTGCATCACCATTTGGGAGAATTATGATGTAGTGAGAGTCAGTTTCTAAAATGTCACACGGCCACAGGTGGACTCAATTTGTTTTTACATATGTATAGCACTAATACTTTGTTATAAAAACCTAAACAACCTTGACAAACTATATATTGTTGAAAAGCTCTAAGTGTGTAGTTTTCATATTTTGTCATCATTTTGGGATAATTATGAGATAGTGAAAGTCAGTTTCTAAAATGTCACAGGGCCACATGTAAGCCTAATTTGTTCTTACATTGTTTTGATTTAACATTAAAACCCTACCTACACCTAAAAAATCATGACAAACTATATATCACTGGAAAGATCTCAGAATGTAGTTGTTATATTTCAAGGTCATCTGATGATAGAAATAATGTAGTGACAGTTTTTAGTTACATGACCCCACCCCCCATAGGAATGCATATTAATTATTATATATTCATAAAACTATATCCTAGTATAAATCTTTAAAAATGTTGACAAACTATATATTGTTGGGACACTCTTAGAGTGTAGCTTTCATATTTCAAAACAGTAATAATAATGCAGTGACAGTAATTTATTAACTGGTGACAAGAGTATGCAGCAACCGTTGACACCTAGTGGCCGTTGTTGGTAAAACCACTAAAAGTGTGACACAAACCTAATTTTTGTGATTTTAACTTAAATTTGGTTAAGAACTATTTGAGACTTATGGCTTCATGTTTGCAATATTACTTTTGTAAAGTATTAAAACTTTTATAATTTTATTTATACAACCAATATGTTGTGGAATTATTTTATTTATTAAAATAAATATATACTGTTATAACAATTTATTTTTATATTTAATATTACTTCTGTGAAAACCTGCAAAATGTCTTCTTTAAAACAATACCAAGATTAGGCTTCTAGACCAAAAATGCCAGAGTTATGTTCATTTGAAGGTGTATATCACATTTTCACCCCCCCCCCCACTCAAAGGGTTTTTTAACCACTTAATGGGTTAAAGGGATAGTTCAGCAAAAAAAATGAAAATTCTGTCATCATTTTCTCACTCTCATGTTGTTACAAACCTGTATAAATTGCTTTGTTCTGATAAACACGAAGGAAGATATTTTAAGGAATGTGTGTGACCAGTTTGTGAGCCCCATTCACTTACATAGTAGGAAAAGAATACTATGGAAGTGAATGGGGCTCAAGAACGGTTTGGTTACAAACATTCCTCAAAATATCTTCCATTTTCATTTTTTAAATGGCCTTCTGATGGTAATCGGTGCAATTTTGTAAAAAAAATATATCCATATTTAAAACTTAATAAACTATAATAACTAGCTTACTTCTATGGCCTACTGTAAAATAAAATACACTTCTCTATATTTGTGGTCAGAACTTTCGACAAGTGGCGAAAACTTTTGACAAATGCTTAACAAAATTATAAGGTGTACATGCCGTAGGAGGTGAAAACAAAGAAGTTTACTGCAAGTCATCTGTCTCGCTTGGACAGTGTGGTTCAAGTTTAGAAGTGAAATATAGCCCATCTTCGGGTGTCTTCATATTACTGCTGTCTGGCAGTGATAACAGCTGCCATAATGCTTTGTTATTTATGGCACATCTATATGAGCAAATACATCAAAACTACACTTCATTCACTTTTTTTAAGTATGAAAATTCATAATTATTCACTGATTCATTTGAATACTTGCATGACATGGGAAGTTACAGTACACCTATGAAAAGTGGTCGGTAGATGGAGAGAAAAAGTAAAAGCTAAACCACTGATCCGAAAATGCAAACAATATTACAGTGGTAACTTATTCCATTAAACATGTAAACAAAAAAAAACAAAAAAACGCCAACAGGGATACTGAAATGTTTTAACAAAGCTTATCAAACAAGTCCGCAAAATCTATGTTTGGACATATGCGTGTTGGCAGTGTATGAACACAACCACCCCACAATGAAAAAAATTCACCCTCTCCTTTTATTTTTAATTCCAATTAAACCAAAGCAGTCTTATTAGAAATGGTGTTTTAATTATCTTGTTAAAGTGCACCTATTTTATTGCTAAAAAAACAACGTTATTATGTATATTTGGTACAGTATAATACAATGTGTTTGCGTGGTTTATGGTTAGAAAAAAACATTATTTTCCACATACCGTATATTTTTGTAGCTCCGGATATAATGCTTTCCTCAAACGCATTGAGCTGTAGCTCATTTGCAATTAAAGGTACACACATGAAAAGTTTTACCAGCCAAATAAGGACATGCATTTTGGACATGCTATAACTGTCAGGTGTGGTGGTGGATAGAACCCAATCGCAGATCGCTCATAACTCAAAGACGTTTATTAAAACATAAATACCCTCGAGGGGGCAAACAATGACAGAACTAGAAAATAATCATGACTTGGACAAACAAGGCACACGCGACAGTATCTCACGATACACAATGAACCGGCACAAGACACAATGGCTTTAAATAGGGAAAACTAAACTGGGGAACAATGACAAACAGGTGAAGGGAATAAACCAATCATGAATAATTAACAAGGAAACGAGGGGGCAGGGTCAAGACTAAAGACAGGAGAGCATGCGCTACACAAAACATAAACACAGACCACATGACTCTCCACACAAACACAGAGCACTTATATGAGGGTGTCAGGATCCTGGTACTAGAAACAAGACTAAACACATATAATGACATTCAGGATCCTAACAATAACACATGATCTGTGGGGTATTTTGAATTTCACAGACACATTCAAGGCATACCTGAGACTTATATTACATCTTGTAAAAAAGGGTTTAATATGTGCCCTTTAAATTTGGGCTGTGTATTTCCAAGAATCTAACGATACGTATCCTGATACAAGGGTAATGGTACAATTCCATGCAATGCCTTGCAATACTGTAAACAAGGCGATATACTGGAATTTTTCTTATTTTGGGAATAGAATAGAATATAATTTTAGGAAACTCACCACTATATGCAAACCTTTACTTGTTGTGTGAACTTACTTCAGAGAGAGTTAACCGGCCCGGACCCATGCAAAACCAAAAAAAAAAAATGCTATAAATGTAATACCCAAACCCTATTATTTGATAGCTGGACCAGGTCGGCACATATTCCAAAGCACATTTTAAATCACACATTTTTGGTATCCCCAAACATTTTAGATATTTAAAGACGGTGCATTCATATAAAAAGCTGGAGAAAAAAAGTGTAGCATGTGGTCGCAACTTTCAAAACAGGAGCCAGTTGTTGTCAGTCGCCATAGAAACCCATGAGACTGAACATGCACTGTAGCGCATCAGCGCTGGCTGATTTTGATCACAGCCGGGTGTTCTCCGATCGACTCGGGTTTTACACAGTGTTAATCAGACCTGGGACCAGAAGTAATTAAACTGGGATTGGACCCGACTGACCATTTAACACAGGTCCTGTACAGGTCATGGGTCCTCCGTGAAGACCTTTACTTCCTGTCACTCTTTAAGTTTAGAGATAAGAAGACTATCTAGCGGTCAGGATGTAAACTGGAAATGAAACAACTGCCATGAATCTATACTGCATTTTTGAGAACCGATACAGTATCGACAAACAAAATATCACACGTGTATCAATATTTTATTACACCCCTACTTTAACTCTTTCGCCGCCATTGACGATTTATCTCGTCATTTAAAGGGATAGTTTGGCCAAAACGATATTAAACCCACGATTTACTCACCCCCAAGCTGTCCGAGTTGCATATGTCCATCGTTTTTCAGACAAACACATTTTCGGATATTTTAGAAAATATTTTAGATCTTTCTGTTCATTAAATGTAATGTTACGGGGTCCAGCAATAGTCCACGACCTTCAAGTCCAAAAAAGTGCGTCCATCCTTCACAAATTAAATCCAAACGGCTCCAGGATGATAAACAAAGGTCTTCTGTGGGTGGTCCGTGCGGTGTTGTTGTAGAGATATCCATGTTTGGAATGTTGTTGACGTTGTAAACTGGCTTCCGGTAGCGCCGCCATCTTAGACTCAAGAGAGAGTATTAGCGTAGTGTACGCACTTTTCTTAGTGACGTATGACAAATTCGGAGGGCGGGGGGACAGAGCAGCAGCAGAGAAACTCTGTACGCTGCGTAAGCTCTCATCCTGAATGTGCATCACTCCAAGATGGCGGCGCTACCGGAAGGTAGTTTATAACGTTAATAACATTTTAAATATGGATATTTCTACAACAACACCGCACGGATTACCCACAGAAGACCTTTGTTTATCATCCTGGAGCCGTTTGGATTTAATTTGTAAAGGATGGACGCACTTTTTTGGACTTGAAGGTCGTGGACTATTGCTGGACCCCGTAACATTACATTTAATGAACAGAAAGATCTAAAATATTTTCTAAAATATCCGAAAATGTGTTTGTCTGAAAAACGATGGACATATGCAACTCGGACAGCTTGGGGGTGAGTAAATCATGGGTTTAATATCGTTTTTGGCCGAACTATCCCTTTAAGAAAAAACATTTGCATAAAAACGTGTTCCTGATGATCTGTAATACCTCGATTATCCACTAGATGGGGCACTTACCCAATTTATAAAAAGAAAAAGGAAGCAAACAAGTTATTTACCGTACTTTCAGGAGTATAAGTCACACCGAAAATAAGATATATAAGTTGCATTTGACTATAGACCATTTCAGCAGTAACAACATGAACAAGTGGCTGTCACGGTCCGCACGTAACTTCAGGTAAACTCTGCTAAGAATAAATAAAAACAAAGTTCTTTAAACATAGTTTTTTATAACAAGCAAAAAAACAACACATAGATAACCTAGGAAGCCAAAACATTTGTTATTTTCGACGAGGCATTTGTTCAAGAGATCAGTTTAGCAACTAGTCAGACCATTAAAAAAAACGAAACCGGAAGTAAAGTTCGGATCCAGACGTGTATCACGTGCGTCCGATGAAACCATCTATACGTCGTGTTTATTTCGAATTATTTCACAAAATCTAAGCCGAAGAACAGAGATTTAATCTGGAAAGGTGAGTTATTCAACTAAACAATAGCAGACAGAACAGCAGGCTGAATAGATGTCTGTACGTTAAAGTAATATTATTAATAATTTAAACGATAAACCATAGCGTACAAATTCTGATTTTGAAATCCTTAAAACTGCATCCATCCTTCACAGAAGTAATCCACAAGGCTCCGAGGGGTTAATAAATGTCTTTTGCGGCTAATCGATAATATGTGAATTATACAAAAACATGATTATAAAAAGCAATAATGAAGCAGCATCCCCAAACCGAACATCATGATGATAGTAAACCATAACATGGTACAAATTCATGCCACATCATAAATAAAACTATGCTGTGAGATATGTGTGTTGGCTCAAACCAGACTCTGTGTGCAGTAAAACCAATTCTTCTCTTCTTCATCTTAACCTTATATTAATTAATGAATATTTCATCTGTCATCTATAATAAATGTAAAGGCCATGGACTTTTTCCAAGAGGTCTGGACATGAAAGAGAGGGCCTTTCTTTAAACCTTCCTCGGTCTGAAAGAAAAAAAGATGTTTGGGGAACCTTCAAAGGATCACTGAATCTAATTTATGACATCAGTGCTGAGGTTTACCTGCCAACCCTCGACATCAAAGTTTGGAGATTAGCATTTTAAAGGTGTTTGCTGTGGATCAATCACACCCTGCTGAAGTCTCTCCGTATTTCGCTTAGTCATTGGACATCATTTTTAGAACGTGTTGCTCAATTACAGTCACTAATAGACTGCGCCCTATGAGCGTTGAAATGCATTATTCAACTTTTCAAGAATTTCTACAGAGAGGATGAAGAACAGAAAGCAGCACGAATAAAGTTAAGTTCGGTCCGTTACCCTTTATAACCCTCTAAAGTTCTTCCTCCGTTTCCGTTTCGCCACATCAAAATGAATAAAGTCCTCAGGAAGTTGAAACCAGAAGAGATTTTGGGCCGCATGTGTCGGAATAAACTTTCATATTCCACCTCATTTCTCTTTTTCTGTTCGTTCATTTGTGCGCTTTGCAATTGCATTTATATCTCAAGGTCAATGTTTAATTTTCATGACAGTCGGGTGCATATACTGTACAGTCTGGTTAAACTTTCCTTAGAGACCTCACGTCTGCCCATTAGTCCCCGTGACGACAAACCGCGTCTCCATCCAGCAAAAATGCATTGAAATAATTAAAGCTCATTACAGGATTGAATTCTGTGCATTTTATTCCCAATGCAAAACCATCATTTCAGTTCCTGTGGACCTTTCTACCTCGTGATGACAACTAAAACAAATGTCGCAGAGAGATTAAAAAGACAAACTCCATATTTCCCTTGACTACATCTCTTAGCTATTCTTTATTAAATGGAAACCATAAATCTCCTGTTATGGTAACCTCCCCCAAATTTACATTTAACCGATGCTTTTATCCAAAGCGACATAGACCGATTTGTCTTAAGACGCTTATAGTATGAACAAAGTTTAAACTGTTCAATATTCATTTAATGTAAATATTTTTTGTTTTAATGCCCCCTCAGGTTAGAATAAACCATTAAAATATGAGGTGTGTGATACAAAATGGACAAAACACTAACATTTAAGGTATTAATTGGACAAGATAATTTGGGGAAAAGCAACCACAGTGTATTAGGGAATCCGGGTTTTAGTAAAAAACAAAAAAGCATAGAAAAACAAGTTTTAAATGGGTCATAGGGTGAAAATCTGATCTTGAGTTTAAGGGCTAAAATTGGGTCTCCGGTGCTTTTACCAACCTAGAAAACATGAAAAAGATCAACTTTGTTTTGGTAAACCATTCTCTGCAAGCATGTGAAAAATTAGGTTGTTCGGATTTCGCCTGTTTTGTGACATAGTCCACATTACATAATAATATACCGCCTCATAATCTAAACTATCCAACCACAGCACTGCCATTTAGTACAGAGAGATAGAGAAAAACAATTATTGACAGCATAATTGAGTTTCAATTTCAACGAACCACCGTCATCTGCTCATTTGCATATTAAAGGACACACCCAAAAATGGCACATTTTTGCTCAGGCCTACAAAGTGGTATGCTATAATAAATTATCTGTGCGGTATTTTGAGCAAAGACCTATTTTACATCTTTAAATAATAACATAACATGACCCCTTTAAGCCTACACCCAAAAAATGCTGGGCTATTGTTAACCCAGCGTTGGGTCAAAAAGGGACAAGCTCGGGTTAATGGGATAGTTCGGCCAAAAACTATAATAACCCATGATTTACTCACCCTTAAGCAGAGATGTATAGTAACGAAGTAGAACTACTTCACTACTGTACTTAAGTACTAAAAGACAGTATGTGTACTCTACTGAAGTATTATTTTTTTCTCCTACTTCCACTTTTACTTCAGTACATATTTTCGATGAGTTTAATACTTTTACTCCGATACATTTTTTATGTGCTGCATAGTTACTCGTTACACTCAAATGATACGAATCATTCCAAACCCACATTATCACTGCCGGAGCGGTGATACACATTAAACACACACACGGTGGTCTAAATCAATCGGAGATAGTGAAGGGTGGACCCCTCCCTCCCTCTTACTCACAAATATGAGCCGGGGTTGTGGACAAATGTGAAGCGAAGAGAGAACCAAAGTGCGCGAGAAAGACCAAGATAGAGAGAGAGAATGCGCGAGAAAGGGCGAGAAAGAAGGAAACCTAAATTCATTGAAACACCTTGTACCTTTACCTATTACCATTATATCGACTAATATTTCATTAATTCTGAATTCTCTATCACCAGATCAATTAAATTAATCTGAATTATCTGAACATTCATGTCCTTGTACTCCTGCTACAGCCAAAGGAATTGTGAGTGTCTTTTAGCTTAAACATTTGAAATAATATAAACAATATTATATTCAAACTTTTGACTGTTTTCTTTAATAACTATATTACACAATACTTGTACTTTTACTTTCAGTACTTGAGTAGTATATTTTAAAGTAAACTACTTGCAATACTTAAGTACAAAACATGTTTAATACTTTAGTACTTCCACTTAAGTGCTGTGCCTAAAGAGCACTTCAACTTCTACTCAAGTCACTTTTTTGATAGAGCACTTGTACTTTTACTCAAGTCTAGGTCCCTAGTACTTTATACATCTCTGCCCTTAAGCCATCCAAGATGAATATGTCCATCATTTGTCACTTGATCACATTTAAATTTTTAGTACCCTACGCTGGATTAGATTGGATTACTTTTGTAAGGATGGATGCACAATATTTGGCCTTGAAGCAGGTGGAGCCCATATTCATAAATTGTAAAACTTGAAAGAGCTTTTCTTAAAAAGCTAAAAATGTGATTGTCTAAAAATGATGGACATATGCATCTCGGATGGCTTGGGTTGATAATTTTTGTCCGAACTATCTCTTTAAATGTACCCAGAAAATGTTATATTTGACCCAACAATGGATTAAAACAACCCAGCATAGGTTAAATACCCAACAGGCTAGGTTCGTCTCTTTTTAACCCAACATCGGGTTGAAATTAACCCAATGTATACTGAGTACAATTTTATTTGTTATTAACTATTTCACCGCCTTTGACGAGTTATCCCGTCAATTAAGAGAAAAATTTTGCATGAAAAAATGTGTTGAGGGTTTATGTATGTTTATGAGGGTTTATAGGTAGTACCCAATTAATACAAAACTGAAGCAATTTTTTTTTACTAATTTTAAACTCTGTGTATGTTTTGATTCATTCTGAATCTGATCTCTAACAAAATTCCTTCACAAAAAATCAAATATTTCAGCTTTTTGTTCAAAATTTTTTTATTTTTTAAGAAAAAAATAGATAGGATTAAAAAATCCCTGTTTGTTTATTGTTTGTTTGAAAGTAGAGGGTCTGTTCTTTCATTTGATATATTTGTATGTTTATATATTTTTAGATGGAAAATTTTTTGGAAGGAATTTTGTGAAAATCACAATTAAAAGAAAAGGCTGCACTGTAAAAAAATTCATTAGAAATTACAGTGATATTGCAGCTGGGTTGCCGGTAACTTACCGTAGATTTAAATTTATGTTATTTACTGGCAAGAGTTTGTTCAAAGTTAAATAAATTTTAAATATAAATATAAGTCTCTATCTTTACAGAATAAAAATATACAATAACAGCCTCATGCAAAGCATTCTGGGAACCAGAAATCATCATCAACCTTTTTCTGTTTTTTTGTTTTGATGTTTTGCTTGATGCGGTTTTTTTAGTTTGACTCTGTAAAGACAAAGACTTGTAAATATTTAACTTTGAACAAAATGTTGCCAGTAAATAACATAAATTTAAATTTATGGTAAGCTACCGGCAACCCAGCTGCAATAACACTGTAATTTCTACTTAATTTTTTTACACTGTGGCAGGGAATGAGTTAATATCTCTTTAGCTTCTTTTGTGGTAATATTTTCTATTTTGTCATTTTCATAGGATATGTTTTTAAAAACTGTGTCATTTTTTACCAAACCTAATTAAATTCTTCTAAAAGCTGAGTTTTAGCTTATACTCCAAACACAGCAATGGCACCTGATGGACGTTTTAATGCATCTTTAAAAAAAATGTGAATAAAGATCAAATATTTAAATTGTTTAAAGTTGGAGATCACTCTTGTCCACTACTCTATATACATTTCCATTCATACTAGAATTTCCACTCGTAAAAAATAGTCTATAGCTTGTAAGTCACTTTGGATAAAAGTATCTGCTAAATGCATAAATGTAAATGTGATGCATTCTGGGCCAAACTCACTTGGTTACGATAAAAAAAACATATTTTGTCATTTGACTAACTTTATGAAAGAAAATTTAATGAAAAATATATCTAACTATTTTTCATTTCCTTACACTGGCTTCATTTCGCATAGTTTATAGCGCTGCAGCATCCAAGTAAACTGTATCTTTACATGACTGCCAAATATTTAATGGCTGATATCCAGACTCATCTGCCGCTCCGGTTAGTAAATGCCTGCCCTGGTATTTCTGTGACCCCGGTTGCTTTGGTAAGCACTGGCGATCTTGGGTTTATCAGTACAGCGTCTCTGAATTTCTCCTCACACCCTTCCATGGACGTGTTTTGGCACAGAGCACAGACATGTAAATGTCCTTGGATCTTAGGTGTCAGATGGAACCTGTTGTCTTAAATTAAACGCCTCAACTCCCTTGTACCAACAGACGTCTGGTGCTGTTAACCTTGTTTCGGATGATTACCGAAAAATTGCAACCTCCAGTCTCAGCCTTCAGAACTTCTTCACATTGCTCCAGTTCTTCAGCTTTTGTTGTACGCAGGCCAGTGGAGACCTCAAAACTTGCCATGTCTTTACTTAAACTCTTCACTTATCTCTCTCTCTCTTTTCTGACAACCCTCACGCTGTGAAAGCAGCACAGGGTAGAAATAGACTCTTTTGTCTCACTTTGATGGGGTGATGAATATATATCCAAATAAAAGAGACCCAGCTTTGCTCGCTAGAGATGTTAAAGACAGATGCAGCTGAAGGCAACTTGCAAAGGACAATGCTCTTACAACGTCTCGTGTGATGTGAGGAAAAGGAAACAAGAGATGACAATCAATACTTAGCCCTTTTTCTTTATGCTACTTTCTTTATTTCTCTCCCGCTCTTCCAAAGCATCCGGACTGTGGCAATCTTGACAAGATGATTCAACTGTCTTTTTATCTGATTCTTGAAAAGACCAATAACCTTTGATGTCACAAGAAGCCGTAGATGAGCTTTGCAACACAATCCCTGTTGGCTCCTTCTTACTTTCAGTTCATAGGAAAATCTCATTTGGTTTAGGAACTCTTGTTGACATTTGATTAGATGCTATTTAAATGCAGTCGTACGGAGCCATAAAAGTTAGCAGGTAACAGAAATGCAAATCACTACCAGCGTTATGTGAATATATAAATCCAGAATTTGCCATGTATATGCGCTAATGAAAGCAGTGGTTTTCAAAATGTGGGAGTCGTGAGATTGTGTCAGGGGGGCCCCAGTTTTATAATACATTATTTTAGCATAAATACTGTGTAATTAAACCCAAAAGTAAAGCTACTAACCAACAGCATTACATTGTATAATTTAAGGTTTTGTTTAGTTAAAATTTTTAGAATGTTTTATATCATTAAATTTTCTTTGGGGAGCCACAAAGGGATGCAACATACGTGGGGGGCATGCTGAAAAAATTTGAGAACCACTGACGTATAGTGACCTTTATGGTACAAAGTGCAGATAGTTCAAGAACGCCAACAATTCAGGACAGATAGCATAATAATAATGAAGTAAAATAAAGTAAAAAATAGCAAGGTGCTATTCATGGAAAAAATGATACTATGGAAGTGAATGGTGCCCCAGAGCTGCTTTGTTACAAATTATGTTAAGTTATTTTGTGTATTTTGTATAATACAGTGTGTTCGCGTGGTTTATGGTTCAAAAAACATTATTTTCCACATACTGTACATTTTTGAAGCTCCAGATTTCACTCTCTTCCTGAAACGCACAGATCTGAAAAGCTCTGTGTCCCTGATTGGCCAGCTAATCTGTACGTTGTGATTGGCCTGAATACCTCTGATGTCAGAGGAGATGTGACGCTCCTTACCATGTTTGAAAGATTTGGTCACAATGCAACGCTAAGAGGAGTTAAAGGAACAGTATGTAGGATTGTGGCCAAAACTGGTATTGCAATAACAAAACTTGTGGCTAAAACTAGTACTGCAATCACACAACTGGTGGCCAATACACAAAATGACAACATAAACATCAGTTGAGGGCTGCAACTCCACTTTTTAAATGACAATATACTGGCCAGACCACTGTTGTCAGTGATATAAGGATTTGAAATGAAAATGATTTCTTAATGTGACATATCAGGGTCCTTTTATGATTAATTGATATACATTTCTTACATACTGTTCCTTTAACTTACAGGCTGTGAGTCTGAAGCGGGAGGAATTATGATAATGTCGGTCTTTACAACGTCAATGTTTTGAAATTAAGATTTAAAAATTATCCGAAAGCTAAATAAATAAGCCTTCCACTGACACATGGTTTGTTAGGATCGGATAATATCTGGCCGAGATACAATGATTTGAAAATCTGCAAAAACAAAATCCTCAAAATATTGAGAAAATCGCATTTAAAGTTCAAAGTCTAATGTAAAGTCCATATACAGCAAAGGATATTAATGAAAAGATTTTTTTTAATGCTTTCTACTGGCTTTCAGCTGTAATGACCTTGTTGACTGAATGGGGAAAGTTTTACGCTTTTCAACATGATCTCACGGAAAGTCGTATTATAATCACAAATTGATACATTTATTTGTGTCCATGGCACGAAATTCATTTTTTTTTTTCGTGCCTTGTGCACAAATGTCTTTTTCGTGTCATTTTCTATAAATTGTTTTTCTTTTTCATGTCATTTTATGTTTTGTTTTCTCTTTTTTCCCTATTTTTTAAATCATTGTCACTTGGGGTTAGATTTGGGGTTTGGGTTTGGATGTACCTTTATGTATTGCTTTCTACATGTTTTCCGCTTTTAAAACTATTCTCGCCTGGAGTTGGGGTTTGGTGTAGGATGCCTTAAAATATAACAGAAAGTGATTCTAACCCCAAGCGACAATGGTAAGAAAATAGGTAATAAATAATTAGAAAACAATACATAAAATAACACGAAAAAGAAAGTTGCGCCAAGGACACAAAAACTATTTATAGAAATTTGTGCGAGGAACACAAAAAAGACATTCATGATCAAGGCACAAAAAAGCTGAATTTCATGCCATGGACACGAATAAATCAATAAAAAAATTTGTGACTATAACACGACTTTCCTTGAGATCAGTCTGAAGCTTTTACATAAACTAAACCTAAATGGGAAATCCCCAAGGAACGGGTCAGCAAGCGAAGTTTGTAGGCGAGTTTCTGGCCCAATTTGATGGCGATTTTGCTGCATCGACTCACAAAAATAAAGTTTTGATATATTTACGATAGGAAATTTACATAATGGAACATGATCTTTACATAATATACTGATGATTTTGACATAAAAGAAAAATCTATAATTTTGACCCATGCAATGCATTTTTTTGCTTTTTCCACAAATATACCTGTGCCACTTACAACGTGGTTTTGTGGTCCAGGGTCACAAATCTGAGTTTTGTTGGCATAAGTCTGATTTTAAGCGCTCTCGCAATTATGCTGTCACGGTATATTCTGACATTGTTTCCTTTCTCAGAGTCACAGAGGTTTTCATTCAACAAGGTCTCAAACTGTGCTCAGATTTGACAACTTTGCAATCAAAGGTCACACAGCTCATTATGAACCCAAACATGCCTCAACAACTCCTTCAAAACCAAATGAAATGAAGTATAATTGAGAGCTTTATTAAGTCTCATAAAAGCAATTAAAATGTCCCTGGAAATCACAGTGTAATCTTTATTTTTGTACGATGCCATTTGCACTGAGTTACCGCACATAGTAGAGTAAAAATATCAATTGTAAAGATGTCGTTAATACATTTGGGTTAGGTTTGGAGTTGTAGATGGCTTTGAGTTCAGATTAAGGGGGGGTCTGAAGCTATTTCATGCATTCTCACTTATTAACACTTACCGTGGGTTCACACCAGTCGCGTATGAGGTGTCAAAATTGTGTGTACCGTGTCTAGTTTGCCAATTGAACATTTTGAGTTTACTCGCTTTAATTGCGTGTGAAATTCTAGTCATCAAGACATTCACGTGGAAATTCGCGTTATGGGAGGGGCTTCTGCGACTCTGTTCGCTTTCTGTAATCATGTCACAACTAGAGCAAGCTCCTGATTGGTTAACGCGGCATGTTTTTCCGCCAAAGTTCAAATTTTTGAACTTGCGATTTGCTGCGGATTTGAGGCGGAAACGTGTTACCGCCCTGCACTAAACACCTCATTCGCGCCGCGAGACCTCTAGACGTGCTTCATCGCGTCTTCACATTGACTTAACATTGAAATCACTCACGCTTGACGCTTACCGCGGCTTGTCTGAACGCAGCATAAAGAGTTGGATTTCTCATAGGCAAAGTGTCAAAAAAGCAGTTGGACGTATGAATATTTCTGTGCCCAATGCACTTCGCCAGGGTTCGGAAAGTTTTGAGAGATTCACTCGTAACAATCTTGCTTCTATGGGCAATTTCAGTGCTGGAAATACAGTGGAAGTCCTTATATGGTCACTTCACCCGGAATAGATCATAAATTACCCAGAGATAGTGGGATAATGTTATGTGTGTGTTGCTTGCTCGTGACTCGCTCCACCCGCGGTACAACTCCAGTATCCTGTTTTTTTTCCAGGAAAGTAATGGTAGCTGATCTGTCTTTTATAAATCTGATCAAACTAAAGACTGTTTGGATATATAAAGGATGCAATACTAGTCTATAGGTACTCAAGCTTAACATAAGATTAGCAGAAACACTGGCCCTGTCCCAAATGACACACTCCGGATTTGTGGACTTCCTCAGAGTAGTGCAGACCTTAGGGACCCTTGAGTCCACAAGGGCTCACCCGAGTCGAATTTTGGGACAGACTCGAGCGTCACCTCGGAAATAGGAAGAGAAGTTATCAGTGTGAACTCCTCCCATTCATTGTCTGATTGGTCTGATTGCTCTTTCGCAAGGACTTCTGGGTTGGTAAACTACATGGAGCCTGCAGCAATGCGGGCATTGCCGAAGACCACATCAAGGGTGCAAAGGGGGCGCTGATGAGCACATTTCGGAGCATAAAAGTGACAGATGGGACACACTACGGACTCGTAGACTAAGCGAGCATGTGTAATTTAAGGTCACGAGACCGAAAGTCCACATGAAATGCGCCATTTGGGACAGGGCCACTGTGTGTTATTTGACCTTTAAGGTTTTAGTTCAGCAGGTTAAAGGTAAAAGGACTGAGTCTTTGTTATACTGCAATACTTCATGCCTTGTAATCTAATTAGTTCTTTATTCACGGCATTGGGGAGAATAGCCGGTAGAGTCTTTGTTATTAACTTGAATTTCTTTGCTCATAGTCTTTTGAGACTAATTAATTATCTGCCTTTTCTTTATCCTTATCTTCAGTGTTTAATGGAAGTTTGAAGACTTAAAATAAGAAAACACATGCCTTACTTAATAAGATTGAGGGGCGTTTGTTTCTGCGGCAGGGGAATAGAGAATCGCAGTAGTGCAAGAAACAGGCTGAGCTACTAATAATGTTTTTAGAGTTTAATGATAAACTGAATGAGGCATGCCGGATTTTACATGATGTTTTAAAATAAAAGACCCATATTAGATCCCTGGTAATAATTTCTAAAGCTGGAAACGTACGGGGATGAAGCTGCAATTAGCACGGCATTCACATCACAATCCTGATATGACCGCCCACATTTAAATCAATTTCTATACATCATTTAACAACTTGCTCACAGTCATTTGCACATTCAATGATTAAAGTCTGTGTAAAGTCATTTGAGAGAATTGTTTCTAAACACATTATAAATGTTAGTAATATATTGCCTAAACCAGTTACAAAGACTGTGTATTGTTAAAGGGTTTGGCCATTTTCTTAAAAAAAAAATCCAGATAATTTACTCACCACCATGTCATTCAAAATGTTGATGTCTTTTTTTGTAATTATGTTTTTTGAGGAAAACATTCCAGGATTTTTCTCATTTTAATGGACTTCAATGAACCCCAACACGTAACAGTATTAATGCAGTTTAAAATTGCAGCTTCAACGGACTCTAAATGATCCCAAACGAGGCATGAGGGTCTTATCTAGCGAAACAATTGTCATTTTTGACAAGAAAAATAAAAAATATGTACTTTTAAACCACAACTTCTCGTCTGTTACGTGACATTACGTAATTGCGTAGGGCTGTGGAAAGGTCACATTTTGGGACCATTTTAAAACAATAAACTGACACAAAGACATTAATTAGTATCATTTCACATATAACAACGTCGGAACGGTCCTCTTTCTCCACACTTGTAAACACTGGGGCGTAGTTTCGCATATACGGACTACCGGCACATCCGCGAACTTGACTGTAAATTTCGTCACCGCCCCAATTTGGGGGAAAACAAACCAGACCTTCCATTGACTTCCATTCAAAATAGCGGAACAAAGCAACGTTTTTACACAGCCGGCAGGCGTAAATAACTTATGAAATCACTCAGATTAAACATGTTGAGTAATTATCTGTCCACCCTGTCTGCCATAGAGTGTGAAAGATACATTAACACATATAATTTGGTCAATATAAAAACATGTCCCTTTCAATCTCCCAGCTCAACCTGTGTAACGCTATGATTGCTGGAAAATCACTAAGGCTAGTTGTATGGCTGGACGGAAAAGTGCAATCAGTACTCTTAATATAAAGACATAATATATAAATACGAAGTAACTTTCAAATACGAAGTAAAATCATTTACTGTCATCCCTGTTGACTCGATGAGGTACGAGTAAATGTCCGGGTAAGACACCTCTGGCCAATAGGGAGCGTTGTTACACAAATTTGACGCTGTGAGAATGAAAGGGACATGTTTTGATGGTGACCAGGTTGAATGTGTTGGTGTATCTTTCGTGCTTTATGACAGGCAGGGTGGACAGATAATTACGCAACATGTTTAATCTGAGTGATTTCATAAGTTATTTATGCCTGAGGCTGTGTACAAACCTTGCTTTGTTCCGATATTTTGTATGGAAGTCGATGAAAGGTCTGGTTTATTTCCCCCCAAAAGTTGGCGTGAACCTGTTCAGAGACATTCTATGACGTTGCGCCTTTTGTGCGTATGTCATCCGTGACCTCTTGACGTGATGGCGTGAGGTCGCGTTGGTGCGTCACAGGACCGGAGATAGAAGAGAAGTTGTGGTTTAAAAGTGCATAGTCTTTATTTTTCTTGTCAAACATGACAATCGTTTTGCTAGATAAGACCCTTATGCCTCGTTTGGGATCGTTTAGAGTCCGTTCAAACTGCAATTTTAAAATGCATTAAAACTGTTACGTGTTGTGGTATAGTCCATTAAAATGAGAAAAATCCTGGAATGTTTTCCTCAAAAAACATAACTTCTTCTCGACTGAACAAAGAAAGACATCAACATTTTAGATGACATGGTGGTGAGTAAATTATCTGGATTTTTTAAGAAAATAGACTAATCCTTTAAACATTAAACGGTTTTTCCACATTTCTGTGTTTAGAATTATCGGGGTGGGGAAAAACGGTGTCTCGATGACACACTGGAGCCGCCAAGAATGGCCCCGCCCCTAACACAATTGCGAACATCCATTAAAGGTGCTCTAAGCGAATTCATGCATTTTAGACCATAAAACATTTTTTGTTACATACAGCAAACATCTCCTCACTATCTGCTTGCTACCTGACCGCTGATCAAACTGTAAAAAAACGCAATCTCTGTAGACAGCCCAGCCTCCACAAACGGCAATAACAACACAGTGGCCAAACCTAGCACCACGAAACATAACAAAATGTTTCACCCAATAAACGACAAGAAGGATTTGGGGGTGGGGGTTGGGCTTGTTCATGAAAGCACGGGAGGGAGAGGGTAGGGGAGGAGTTAGCTACACTCCGTTTGTTTGAAAACAGTTCAAACATCAACAAAAAGTGACGTCACACAGATTCGCTTAGAGCGCCTTTAAGGTTGCAGGGGTATTTGAAAGTTGAAAGAAATGGGAGCTTTCCCGGGAGTGGGCGTGGTTTCAGAGCCGACCGTGGACACGCCTCCAGCGTTTGAGAGTAGAGAATCCTACCTGATTTTCCAAAATCTTGATAATTTAAAGGTTTTTATCATTCAAATTTGGCTGGGTGGTTAATCCAATTTTTTTCTGTGGTGTGACTGATTCAGAACACATATTTAAAAGTAACTTAAAAATGTAGAGATAGTTACAGTTTTGGATGTTTAAGGGTCAGAGATAAAATTAATAAAATTAAATTTAAAAAGCGATGGCTTTCAGAAATAGTTTGGTAAATATACACCCCTGGGTCTATTTGAGATTTGTATATGTTTAATATGCAATTTGTTATGAATGTTATTGTTGTTATGAATGTGTTCAAGCATTGGCCAAAGTTTGCATCTTGTATGTAGTCGTGAATTTGATGCTGCCCGAAAATGATTGACACGCTCATCTTTATTTAATCACTTAAAACTGTATGAATTGATAAGAATGTTTCTTGTCCCATTGAGAAACCGGACTCAGTTCAGACCTACGAGCAATAAATCACTCGAGATAATATAAACACACGCATTAGAAAGCCCTCGGTACTCGCACAACATTTGTTTGATGCATAATACAGCGCAGAAGAGCAATTTATGTGTCCATAAACTATGCATTCTTACATTTCTGCTCGGCTGGTGGGCGAGATATTTTTCCCTGCAATCAAATCACTCGGGGTACTCGTCTATAAACACCATCCCTCATTTTCATCCTGTTGTTTGTTTTATTCGATTCCCTCCGGCTTCCTCTGTTGACCAAAGTGTAAAGATAAACAAAGATCTAAGCCAATCTTTACTGTATGAATAAGCTCATATTTCCACAGCGCTTGAACCGAGTAACCAAATTAAAAGTTCACTTTTTCATCCACTTGACTTTAATGCCGGCGAGCGCAAAAGGGATGATTTAAAGAATCTATGCAAAGTGGATACGGGTGCTCCAAAATCATAAACTTATCTATATGATGCATGCACTGTATTGCAAGTCTTGAAGCCACACATAACTGAACAGACCAACATTTAGGTCATTCGTGTAGCTCAGCCAATCAAACATGGCGGCTATTGATGTCAAATGGGAAGTAAACATTTTACTGGAAGTTACCAGTGATGCATTGTCTGCTGACCGGAACCAATTCATCATAAACTCCTAAACAAACTAACAGAAACCTTCAACACAGATTATAGTCCCAATAATGAAAATCACTAATTTTAGCAAAGACCATCCGAGGATACTTTCCACCATGAATATCTCTCTGTCTACTTCTGCTGTCCTTGTAAGCACAGCTCTGACATTAAGCCCCCCGTAGCCGGAGATCAGCGCTGTCTGTACTGCAAATCCCTTCGCTTGTCAGCCAACAAGCGTCTACGGAGTTCTGCTCAACCCCCTCCCTCGCTCCTCACCCACAACACTGAAGATCTCCAAAACCAGAAGATAATCACTGCGCCAGTCACATTTGCATCCGCAGATGCCGCAGTCGGTAATAATTTAAAACTCGAATTCGATCTCACGCTCGCTGGGTGAGAGAGTAGGACCTTATCAGCGGCTGCAGCGCAGGACTCTGCCTGTCAAAGGGTGGAGGAAATATTGGAAATATGCATGCATCCATTTCAAGGTGTTTGCTATCATATGCAGACTCTAACCTCGGGAGAAAGGTTTGCATGCTGGGAGGATTTTCCTGAATCTCGCGAAGCTATTGATCTGCGATTGTGAGATGAATTTAAATGTCACTGAGCTCGGACACTTGTTAGCGTCGTGTCGTTTCAGATTAGCGGCTGCGATTGATGCTTTCTTAATTCAGGCTTTTTGTAGATTCAAAAACCAGGAATTTACATTCGACATCCAAGGGCGACCCGGCACTGTAGAAAAACTTTACAAGTTACAAAATTGTATCACTGTAAAAAAATAAAAGTTGGATCAACTTAGACATTAGACATAGACTTTAATTGGTAACGCCTAAAGAAAATAAAGTTTTTTCAACTTAAAATTGAAGTTAAAAATGTTTTTAAAAAATTCCATCTTAAATTTGTGACTAAAAATGAAAGAATTTAAGTTTATAAACTTAATTTTTTTGTGTTACCAATTAAAGTATGTTTTTTTAAGTAGAGCTTTTACTTTTTACAGTGTACGTTATAATTTCTCACGTCCCTTACGTTTTTTTTTTTAAGTGCACTTATTTCATTGCTAACAAACAACGTTATTGTGTGTATTTGGTGTAATACAATGTGTTTGCATTTTATGGTTCAAAAAACACATTATTTTCCACATCCCGTACATTTTTGTAGCTCCAGATTTCCCTCTCTTCGTGAAACGCAGGGATTTTGTACAAAACTTGACGATTTGAAAAGCACTGTGTCTCTGATTGGCCAGCTAATATGTACATTGTGATTGGCCTGAATACCTATGACGTCAGCAGGAAGCGTAATGCTCCTTACCATGTTTGAAAGATTTGGTCACAATGCAATGCTAACAGGAGTTAGCTTACAGGCTGTGAGTCCGAAGCTGGAGGAATTATGATAATCTCGGTCTTGTCTACATCACCAATCCCAGGAAGTTAACTGTTGCCTACAATTCGGGTATTTGTTGTAGTCCAAGAAAAGAGATTTTGACTAGCGTCATTGTTTACTTTGGGGTTTGCATATCATCAACACGTACTAATACATACTTACACACCAAAGGAAATGTAAAATCATGAATCGGACCATTGGTGCTCGATAAAATAACCTTACACAAAATCTAGGCATCCATGTTTCTTGTTTACAACTAAACCTGGCAACTATAGAAATTTTGGTAGTATTTGTATTCTGCACATGCACTAAATGATCATACTCTTGCAATTAAATATAGTTTTCACTTCCAAAATTTCACAGCATGTGTACATGGCCATTGTGACAATGAACAATAAAGTACAATCCATTTACCAAATGATTATCATGCAGTGTCTAGAAAAGCATCACGGTCCAAAATTGAACAGAAAACACAATCTGACATTCAAAATAATAATAATTATCCCAGAGAAAAATGTTAAATGAACAGAACACATTTGTTTTTCTTGTGTGTAAAACATTTTAAATGACAGGCAGAAACACACATCTATAAAGCGCAGCAGTCTTCTGCCCCTGAAGGGAAAAGCGTGCACCACTGTTGCAAAAATTGCATTCGGACCCATTTATAATGCATTTCCAACATGGAAAATGGCAGTTGCTGTAAGCGAGAGAGAGATAGAGAGAGAGAAGAGTTCAGGTGCTTAAAGGAATTATTACTGGATGTGCAATTACCCATCATTCTACTTTTCAAGGAAATTGTGACCCCAGCACTCGCTGTTATCAATCACTGTTGCCTCCCACCCTTCCTCTCCTCTCTGATTTGATGGCAAAAGTAACATTTCCCAGTCATATGCAAAGAAGACAAATGCATGGTCGTAGTAGGTGAAAAGATAGCGAAGGTAACAAGCGTTTTCCAACACAGTCAAAAGAAAGTTTAGTAACATAGCAACCTGTATCTCTGTCACAATGGGTTTTTGAATTGCATTACGCACTTTCTGATCTGTATGTTCATGATGTCCTGATGTTGATCCTGGTGGTCCGGCCCCCAACATCTGTCTGATTGAACTACAGGCGGTTGGGTCAGCCTAAGGCTCACCTGTGCGATAATCATGCTGTCTAATCAGCATCTTCATATGCCACACCTGTGAAGTGGATAGATTATCTCGGCAAAGAAGAAGTGCTCGCACAGATTTGTGAACAACATTTGAAAGAAATAGGCTTTTTGTTTGCATAGAAAAAGTCTTAGATCTTTTAGTTCACTTGGGTTTACAATGTTGTTCAGTATATATTGTCAGTGGTGTATAAAAAGTTGTGTTTTTATTACCTTAGAATGAGTCGTTTTATCTACATACATCGTGGGTCTCCTTACATGGAAGTCGCCATTTTCTACAGTTTCTACATTGTCCCTAAATCTATTTTTGTTTAAACGAGAAATCCACAAAATTTTCAAAAACTGATGATCCATGTTATCCCAGCACAATCCAGGAAAATTCCAAATAGCATCTTGTGTACTTCAGTGGAAGCAAGGAAATCTGACCTTTCGTACAAAGGACCTTTCGTATGCACGGTCACTGTCACAAATTTGCTTAGATTTGTTTAGTGATCTGGAAAAAATCTCATTTTACATTATAACCGCTTTATTTTCCGGGCTGTCAATGTGGTCTAAGACTTACACCGTGTAATACTTTGGCGTTTACAAGGTTACGCTACATGACAGTGTAGAAGATGTCCAGTTTCTGTGCAATAAATATTACCATCTGCTTTAAATGTTACTTGTAGAGCATCCTAGCAGAGGATCCAGATAAGGCAAATAAGCAGAAGAGAAGCAAGAAAAAAGTGAGAAAAGTGTTTCAGCCTCACTGGCGTCTTCACATGGCTGTGAACATTGCTTTGAAATCAGACCTCAAGACCTTCAAGACAAAAGGGCTATTTCTCTGAGAAAAAAATAGTTAACAAGGCAAATGACCTTTATCTGGGTATATGGTGTAGTGAGCGCAGTGCTCACAATCATTTATTTAGATCTTACAGGATCCTCCAGGCGTGAGGAGAAGTGAGAAATCCCAGCAAAACATGTTGTGAAAGTCATCTGTGTTGTACACTGTATAATTGTTTTAAAATATAAGCATTATGCCTTATGCATCATATAAAGCATTATGCTTTTAAAACGTGCTTTCTGACATTTCGTCGACCACCAGATCAACCTCACCAGTTTTGGGGGTGTTGCTACTCTCATTTCTAGATGTTTGCGTGTGAGTCCTAACCAGCCAGGGCCCAGTTCCCCGATAACGTTCACTCTTAGAGCGATAAGAAGACTCAAAAAGATATATCTTACCAAAGTTGTTTCTGTTCCTAAGTGTGTTCCCCGAAGTGTCTCTTAGGAAGCTTCTTAACACGCTGCCTCTAAGTTCGACGTAACAATGTCGCTGTCCCAAGTAAAGGTGCTAAATTATTTGCGATCGATCTCTCAGGGATCGATTTTCCACTTCATGTGAAGGTGCATTACGGCGTTAAGAAAGACAAAACGTTCTATACAAATGGAACATTACTCAAATTATTCCAGTAACATTTATTTTAACATAGTTTAGTTATCCGTAAAATATAGACTGTTAATTAAATTATCAAATTGTCAGTAATACGGGTAGACGAACCGGATATCCATATCCGCTAATCATCCAATAAAAATCATCAATAAAAAACAACCTATCTACAATAAACAGAGAGAGTTAGATAGAGAATATGGTCTGAGAAGATTCAGCAGCTTCATAATGGGTTGTCTTGGGAGGCAATTTTTTAATTTAGCCACGTCAGGCAAATTGTCAAAAGGTTTTAAGTGTTGCCGAATAAAAAAAATTGGCATGGACTAAACAGTTACGGGGTTACCGGTGTTGTGTGAAAGTCTGTTCCCCCTGTGTTTCCCTTTAGTTTAGTGTTTTTATTGCGTTTTTATCACATTATACGTTTATTCTTTATATACATTGAAAGTTTTAATGGCTACTGAGATGTGTGTGCATAATCTATCTTGATTGTTCTTGATTGTAAGTCAATTATTTTTACAGTATGAATCATATTATATGTATAATATATATTTATTATCTATGGAAACATAACAGTTTTAAAACAAACAGTAGAGAGAGAAAAAAGGAAAAAGGCAGGCTATATGTTAAAAGACATAAAACTGTCAAATATGAAATATTTAATAAATTGTACAATAGAATACATGATATTATTGCTTTTTAGTATAACCAATTCAAATCTTTAATCTTTCTAAATAAATTATAAATGTAAACGCTATAAACATAGTGGGAAAAGACTTTGATGGGGAACAAACACCGGCGCCGTCTTTGAAATAAAGTCAACTGCATAAATAGTCCTGTATCCATTTCAAACATATTTTATTACAAGCCTTAAAATGTCTATAACATAAAATCATTGTCAGCACAACATAGTTTGACTTGTACTGCGCTGCGCTGATTTCTAAAGACTGCGGCGATAGCGTTTTGCGCTCAAACAACGCTAAGAGAGAGCTTACGAATGGTCCAGACCAACCTTACAAAAGTGTGACTTACAGAAGATACTTATCGTACGAACGTTTTGGGAATCGTGCCATAGAGTTAAGAGAGAGGTTAAGGAATAGGTTAAGAACTACTTAGCGATAAGAACGTTTTGGGGAACCGGGCCCAGAACGTTTAAAAGAATCCGTTTCTACACTGCAAACAATTATTTCCCAGAAAAAAATTCTTAGTATTTTTGTCTTGTTTTCAGTAAAAATATCTAAAAATTCTTAAATGAAGATGCTTTTTCTTCATGACTAAAATGACCCAAGAAAAATGTGTCTAGTTTTTAGACCCAAAATATCAAATTTAAGTGATTTTGTGCATAAAATAAGCAAAAAAAATCTGTCAATGGGGTAAGCAAATTTTTCTTGAATTTTTCTTGAATTTACTGTTTAAGAAAAATGTTCAAGATTTTTTTTCTTACCCCATTGGCAGATCTTTTTGCCTGTTTTAAGCACAAAATCACTTAAATTTGATATTTTGTGTCTAAAAACTAGACTTATTTTCTTGGGCTGTTTTGCTTATCAAGAAAAAGCATCTTATTTTAAAAAAATTTAGATATTTTTACTGAAAACAAGACAAAAATACGAAGTAAAATTTTTCTTGAAAGTCATTTTTTGCAGTGCAGCTAATTGTAACAATTGACTTCCATAGTAGGAAAAACAAATACAATGGAATTCAATGGGTACCGAACATCATCATTTATCGCAATACTTCCATAATATTTGTTTTCTTCTTATATGGATGTGGGTGAATTTTTTGGTAAGCTCATTTGAATTAAATGAGTCAAAAGTTGAGAAAGACAGCAGCTTTTGCAGAAGTGGGCGTGGTTTCAGCGCCGACAGCGGACACACCCCCAGCGTTTGAGAGCAAAGAATCCTGCCTGTTTCCCCCTGATTTTGATAAATAATTTTATTTACTTGTCATTTTTTATCATTCAAATTCATTTGGGTGGTTAATAACACATTTTTCTTGGGTGTAAACACATTTAATATCACTTTATACGGAAAATGTAAACATTTAGTTTCCTGAATGCTATTCATTTTCTTTCCTTTAATTAAAAGCATATTTTCCAAGCTGTGTAAATTTACCACAATGGCAGAAATAAAAAATTATATTTAAAAAATCCCTCCTCGCATCTTGATTTTAATAAAGTAGCGCTGTACCAATTCCTCAGAGGAATAGCACGTCCTGTTCTCGCACCTGCTGGATAACAGAGACATTCGGAACAAATGGGACAAAAAAAAAACAACCGAGGCTGAAGTATCGGGTTCGGAGCATGTGTTCTCCCGTGGAGTCTCGTGTGATGTAAGCGCCATGCGCCGGCCACAGCGAGAAATTTCACAGGCGCTAAAATGGAGTGCCAATGGCCAGCCTGAGGCAATGAAAAGAGAGCCATCGAATCGCACCTGCCTTTCTAACAGGAGCATCCATGACGGATACATCTGCCTCTTTGCTTCCTAATGTGCATAATTCAATTAAAGCTCGGTTCTTTAATTCAAGAGGTTCTTCAGACAACATACCAAGGGTCTTTTGGGGAGGATTAAAGAGATTTGATATCTTCAGACATGAGTCACGCCAGCTCTGTTCCAAAATGCCTACGTATGTCACAGACGCAAAGACTGTCATCCTCAAAGCACTGGTGACAATGCACATCTGTGTGCATTCACAAAACAGTTTCACTGGCATACAAATCGCTGTAGAGATGAATAGAACGGATGTGTAAAAGGGAAACCGTTGCTCCTTTGATATTATCTTACCTGCCAAACATCACATTCATTTGGCTAAGTGCCGCTAATTAGCCGTTTTCCTGTGAAAATGTTGTGATTTAGACGTGCCGCTATCTCTTTTGTGCCGCAGAAGTATTACATTTCACATCATTCAATATTTAATACAGTTTTTATTGGATGAAAACACTCGCGGTTGTTCAAAAGCATCATTTTAAATAAAACCCGATGAGGCTGACGCTGTCAAATGAGTGCTTATCATTTCATTAGACATCAAAGGCCTGGTCTGCTTTTTTATTTATTTATTTATTTATTTATTTTTTGCTTTAAAAGCTCACTCTTTTTCTTTCTCTCTCTCTCATCATCGCTGTCACTCATGCACCTTCAAATGCGGTATATCATACCACTTTTCATGCACAGCGGTGTAGCTGGACCACAGCTGTGCCAAAGTGCCCTTTCATTATTGTGCCAAGCCTTCACGGATGACTAATTCGCCTTCTCTTTTGACTCTTTTGTAAAGAAAAAACATAATAGTTTAAAGAGAAATGAAAAATTTGCAAATAAATCAAATAAATGCTCAAAGCATACTGTAAGCGTGTCTTGGATAGTTTTGTTTTTTGATTTCGCAGGGTGCAACGTCATTCTTTATTAGCTTTCCGCTGAAAAGATCTTTCTGACCCTCGGGGACCTGAACGACACAACACAAATGTAAATGCATGCAGATGCATGGCACAACAATAAGTAACGCACAACAAGTTCAAAGGGAACTCACGCTGCGTCACTGCAGTGACACTTTGGGGACGTCTCCAGGGGTACAGCAAGTGCGTCTGAATGTGTATATCAAATTCAACCAATGGTAAGGTTTAACGACAAAGACAGGAAGTATATCGCTATCTGAAATATTGCCAAAGACAGCGTTACAGGGATGCAGGAAGTATGGCAAGGGACACGCAGCGTCTTGTTCCCTTCTCAGGGAACAACAGTTACATACGTAACCCGAGACGTTTTCATTTGTCAAACACAACTATGCAAAAAAGCATTTTGGTATGAATCAATATTCACATACAGAAGATATAAGCATTTAAAGCGAACAGTTTAGCATGTGTGCTAAAAAAGTTTAAAATTTTTATGATATTATCCTACACTACACAGGGAATAATATGGATTTTGCATAAAATTGATTCAAGCACTTTCAATGACATGTATCTATGTACAGTATGGATATTTTCAAAAACTTCCCAGGCCCTTGAATTTTTTTCCCCAGATTCAGGGTTTTTAGGATTTTAAGGACCCGTGGTAACCCTTATAAAAAATGCAATCCTGCACACCATCAATCAAGAACCTAATGACATCTTGAACATTCATGTGACCAAAACATTCAGGGCTATATGCATGTATATTAAAAATATAAATGTTTCTGACTATTGGGGGGCATGTCCCCCTCAATGTCTATTGTGGTTATGGCCTTGCTATCAGTACTTGCTAAATATTTTTAACACAAGCGACGTTTCGGTTCATACAGTATGCCTGATTAAGTTTTCCGTGAGGTTTGGATGAGGGAAAGTACAGTACAAGTCATAATATCTCTATGGAAAATCTTCATAAAACATGGAAACACAATGTGTGCGTGCGTGTGTGCCCACATTTATTTTAAATTGATATTAATACAATAAGTCGGCATCAAAGACCTTTACTATTAAAGAATTCAGAAATAAATTACACATTAACTGATATAAAGTATAACTTTAAAAATAATAAATCTTCGCAGTATCAATACTATTGTACTTCAAAACAGTTTTAAGCAATGAACCTTTCAAACATCATGTCATAAAATGAACTAATGCAATCAATAAAAATGATTATAAATGCCAGTATAAATAAAGATGTTTTACGAGCCACATATAAACTGCTTTCAACTCCTTTATTACAGCAATTCACAAAATTCTACCAAGGTGAAAGCTTTTAAATATATATTACAGTAGATTATGTGATCTTCACCTTGCAACGTAACGTAATCACTAAAAGGCAGACATTAAGGCAGGTGAGCACAAATAATTAATTTGAGGGCGTGTTCATACTTGTAGTTCGGTTCTTTTGGTCCGGACCAGATTCAAACTAGCATTTTATTAGCGAACCTAAGGATAACGAACCTTAATGCATAAGGATAAGGTCACCACCTGATTGGTCAGCTTTGATGTTGCATTTTATGAGATGGAACACCGATTATCTACAACAACAATGCTGCATGCTGGTCATTTTATGAGTTTTTATATGAAGGTATTATTAAAAGAATACTCACCCCCCATGCCATCCAAGATGTTTATGAATTTCTTTGTTCAGTCGAGAAGAAATTAAGTTTTTTTAGGAAAACATTCCAGGATTTTTCTCCATATAGTGGACTTTAATGGACCTCAGTGGTTTGCCATTTCAATGCAGCTTCAAAAGGCTCTAAATGATCCCAACTGAGGCATAAGTGTCTTATTACGTGATAACGTAATAGTTAAGGTCACGCTGACGCTATATGGAGATAAAACCTGAAATGTTTTCCTCAAAAAAATTAAAAAAACGTTTTCCAGTATACTGTATGCTCAATTGAACAAATTTTAATGAGGCTCTTTACCTCTCCATTGCTCTATGTTTGGCCTCTGCTCATTAAGTTATTGCATACACCACTCATTCTGCTGTAAAATCAGGGTCACGTCTTGTGATATCACATCCTGTTTTTGGAATATTGCGTTGCCTCTAGTCCAAGTGTGTTCACATATCAGTCGAATCGCAACAGAGTTTGTTTGGGAGCGTACCGAGACCCAACTTTTCAGCGGTTTGTTTAGTGCCCATTCACATTTACTAGTGATGAAAATTTTTATTCTTTCAAGAGATTCGTTCGTTTTCAGTTCGTTCATCAAAATGATTCGTTCAAATTTCTTCAAATACATATATTAGCCAGCAGGGGGTGAAAAAAGAGCGTCTCATGGTGCGTTCACACCAGACGCGGAAGAGGCGGCAAGCGCGAGTGATATACAGTCTTGTTCAAAATAATAGCAGTACAATGTGACTAACCAGAATAATCAAGGTTTTTAGTATATTTTTTTTGCTACGTGGCAAACAAGTTACCAGTAGGTTCAGTAGATTCTCAGAAAACAAATGAGACCCAGCATTCATGATATGCATGCTCTTAAGACTGTGCAATTGGGCAATTAGTTGAATTAGTTGAAAGGGGTGTGTTCAAAAAAATAGCAGTGTGGCATTCAATCACTAAGGTCATCAATTTTGTGAAGAAACAGGTGTGAATCAGATGGCCCCTATTTAAGGATGAAGCCAACACTTGTTGAACATGCATTTGAAAGCTGAAGAAAATGGGTCGTTCAAGACATTGTTCAGAAGAACAGCGTACTTTGATAAAAAAGTTGATTGGAGAGGGGAAAACCTATAAAGAGGTGCAAAAAATGATAGGCTGTTCAGCTAAAATGATCTCCAATGCCTTAAAATGGAGAGCAAAACCAGAGAGACGTGGAAGAAAACGGAAGACAAACATCAAAATGGATAGAAGAATAACCAGAATGGCAAAGGCTCAGCCAATGATCACCTCCAGGATGATCAAAGACAGTCTGGAGTTACCTGTAAGTACTGTGACAGTTAGAAGACGTCTGTGTGAAGCTAATCTATTTTCAAGAATCCCCCGCAAAGTCCCTCTGTTAAAAAAAAGGCATGTGCAGAAGAGGTTACAAGTTGCCAAAGAACACATCAACTGGACTAAAGAGAAATGGAGGAACATTTTGTGGACTGATGAGAGTAAAATTGTTCTTTTTGGGTCCAAGGGCCACAGGCAGTTTGTGAGACGACCCCCAAACTCTGAATTCAAGCCACAGTACACAGTGAAGACAGTGAAGCATGGAGGTGCAAGCATCATGATATGGGCATGTTTCTCCTACTATGGTGTTGGGCCTATTTATCGCATACCAGGGATCATGGATCAGTTTGCATATGTTAAAATACTTGAAGAGGTCATGTTGCCCTATGCTGAAGAGGACATGCCCTTGAAATGGTTGTTTTAACAAGACAATGACCCAAAACACACTAGTAAACGGGCAAAGTCTTGGTTCCAAACCAACAAAATTAATGTTATGGAGTGGCCAGCCCAATCTCCAGACCTTAATCCAATTGAGAACTTGTGGGGTGATATCAAAAATGCTGTTTCTGAAGCAAAACCAAGAAATGTGAATGAATTGTGGAATGTTGTTAAAGAATCATGGAGTGGAATAACAGGTGAGAGGTGCCACAAGTTGGTTGACTCCATGCCACACAGATGTCAAGCAGTTTTAAAAAACTGTGGTCATACAACTAAATATTAGTTTAGTGATTCACAGGATTGCTAAATCCCAGAAAAAAAAATGTTTGTACAAAATAGTTTTGAGTTTGTACAGTCAAAGGTAGACACTGCTATTTTTTTGAACACACCCCTTTCAACTAATTGCCCAATTGCACAGCCTTAAGAGCGTGCATATCATGAATGCTGGGTCTTGTTTGTTTTCTGAGAATCTACTGAACCTACTGGTAAGTTGTTTGCCACGTAGCAATAAAAAATATACTAAAAACCTTGATTATTCTGGTTAGTCACATTGTACTGCTATTATTTTGAACAAGACTGTACATGTTAAGTCAATGCAAAGATGCGAATATGCATTCTGCAGGGTGGTAAGTGCGAATTGGAGGGTTGACACATGATCTGCGCAAGTTAAATAAATCTGAATTTTGGCAGATTTTTGTGCCCCATTAACCAATCCGGAGCTTGCTCAATCAGTGAAGTGATTAAAGCGAGCGGAGGCAGAAAAACAAAACAACAATGGAGGACAATCATCATCGGTACACGAGAGTTCTTCTTACTTTTACAGGAATTAAAAGGATCTCATTTGGAAGAAAGTGAGTGAGGAGGTCGAAAAATCAGGTAAGTTTATTCAATTTGAGCTATATACACTGCAAAAAATTATTTTCAAGAAAAAAAATCTTAGTATTTTTTCAGTAGAAATATCGAAAAATTCTTAAATTAAGATGCTTTTTCTTGATGAGCAAAACAACCCAAGAAAATAAGTCTAGTTTTTAGACCAAAAATATCAAATTTAAGTTATTTTGTGCATAAAACAAGCAAAGAAGTGAAATTTTTTCTTAAACACTAAATTCAAGAAAATTTTGCTTACCCTATTGGCAGATTTGTTTGCTTGTTTTATGCACAAAATAACTTGGTCTAAAAACTAGACTTATTTTTTTGGAGGGGGGTTGCTCATCAAGAAAAAGCATCTTAATTTAAGAATTTTTGATATTTCTACTGAAAACAAGACAAAAATACGAATACATTTTTTTTCTTGAAAATATTTTTTTGCAGTGTAAGCCCCTCAAATGACGCAAATTTACGCGTGAATGTTTCGAATGAATGAAGCGAGTAGACTCAAAATGTTCGAGTGCCCAACTATGCGTGAATTAGGGCTGTGTATCGCCAACAATTCCCCGATACGATACGTATCCCGATACAAGGGCCCCGATACGATGCGCATCACGATACAAGACTATTTTTAATTACATTTTTGTTCAGAATTTAGTAACATTATTATTATTATTTTTTTTGTTTTGTTTATTGTACATTGAATAAGCAGTGTTGTAACAGTTGTGTTTTTGCCATTCATTTATTAGCTATTAGAAATACTTAAAATCCCAGAGTTAGTACTTATGTTTTTTTAAAAGCAGTTTTACAAAGATGGTGCCTTACTCTTGTCTCTTATTATTCTCCATCTATGAATATATCTATAAACATGCAGTCAGACTTAATACTATTTAATAGAAGTCAGATTATTAATGTGACAGCTATAGTTTGAAGTAGCTCTGTATCTCTTCTCTAGACGTACACTTTTCACATGCAAATCTTTGTCGTGCTTTTTCTCAAATGCATTACTACTGTTTTATAAGAGCGTGGCTAATAAAGCCCTTGCAGTAGCTAAGATATCTGCGCTTTCATACTGAACTCATTGACTTTAATGCGCACGCGAGAGAGAGAGCGCGAGTACGCGGCTCACTATGCAGACATGTGCACCAGCGAGACAGACACGCAAAGTGAAAGTATACCCCGCTACCTTTAACTCTACGTACTCCACGGGACACATGCGTCCTTTCCAGATGGATTACAGATCAACAGCAATTCGTCACGTTACTTTCAAAAGTGCATCCGAATCGTCAGGCGTCCATGACGATGTATCGTCGTATCGATATTTTGAACACAGCACTAGCGTGAATAGCGCGTTTTTGCCGCCTCTTCCGCTTCTGGTGTGAACGCACATTTATGTGTTTCGTCTAAAGTCGTCGATTGTACTGTGTTACTATTTAAACTGATTTGACCAAATTCAAATGTGTAATCTATTCGTTAAATAAATAAAATAAGGTTCCAAGCAAAACGACCTAAGAAAATAAGCCTAGTTTTTAGACCAAAAATATCAAATTTAAGTTGTTTTGTGCATAAAACAAAAAAATCTGCCTATGGGGTAAGGACATTTTTCTTGAATTTTTCTTGAATTAAGTGTTTAAGAAAAAAATGTTTACGATTTTTTGCGCACCCCATTGGCAGATTTTTTTTCTTGTTTTATCCAAAATCGCTTAAATTTGACTTATTTTCTTGGGTCGTTTTGCTCATCAAGAAAAAGCATCCCAATCCAAGAATCCTTAGATATTCCCACTGAAAACAAGACCAAAACACCAAGAATTTTTTTTCCTGAAAATAATTTTTAGCAGTACACATTAATTTATGAACATGAAGTCGTTGAATTCGTTTATGAATGAGGCTCGTTCAGATTCAAAACAGTGACTCGGTCAGTGATGGGTGTATTTGTTTAATACATTCAACAAGTCACAGTCTGCGTCACATCTCAAACTCAAAGGCTATTGGCTCCAGGTTTAATCATTCTTTGATGCGGTAAAAGGTTCAAAGACATAAACGAGAAATATGAGTCAATTGATTATATAAAACGAGAATAATTCATTCACCTAAAAGATTCGCTCAAAAAGAACGATTTGTTCATGATCGGAACATCAATAATATTTACTCGCACCGCACCAACCGAGCAACTGCACCAGAGTTTATTTTAATCGAACCAAACATGTTAAGTATGAACACACCCTAAGTTTCATGGCTAGTCCTTTCTAAAAGGTTACCAGGCAATGGCAATATCTGTTTGACCCAATTATGCTTCTGTTTTTCACCCTGTTACACATTAGGAACATTTTGGATGCAACGTTTGGTCTCCTTTGATATTCTTGATAGGCTGGAAGTCACAAAAAGCAAGTGTGAATAAGACTTCAACATTTCTCATTATGGGAGAGATGGCAGTTTTTCCTTGTTTGTTGTTCGGTTTCTCATCATTGCTAAAATGCTTTTATACTACAAACACATGACATTCTCTTTTAAATCCAATCATTAAAAAGTTATTGTGAGTTCTTTAAAGCGTTGTGATGTTTCGCTCGTCTGATGTAGCTCGTGTCTGACGGTCGGCTTTGATGCACGCGTACCGAACAGAGGCCAAACGGGGAAGACGAAATAACAACAGCGTCAGGCTCTAGTTAACAAGACAAATGAAGCCACACGCTTCGACTCATAACCAAGTTTGACCTATTGGTCCAGCCGATAGCTCAATCCCTCGCGTGGCAATCCAGCATTCGAGATATTTATCAAGGCGCTTGTCAAGTGAAAGATCTGCTTGTGGGTTCGGCCTCCACGCTCGGAGGAAAGTTAGACAGCTTTGATCGCCGGGCTGTCTGAAGTCTCCTCTTCTGGAGGTGCTAAAAAGCAGGGCTGATTACTCCTCCTCCTCCATCCCAGACCTTGATCTTGATGTGACGTTGAGAGAAATCACTTCATTCATCACTGTTCTCTTTCCGTCCGGGACGACGGCGACCCAGCTCACCGCGTTCGGCTATCTCATGACAGGCAGTCCGGTAATAAATTGCCTGCTTATGGTTTTTATTGAACTTTTTTTAAATTAGAGCTGACGATTTCACTTGAACGGGGTTTATAAGTAAACAACAATTTGGGTTTGGAGTCGGGTCACTCTTTCTTCACCTGGGCCGATGTTTATGCGTATTAAAAATGATGTTTTTTAACAAGCAGCCCAGTTCATCACTGCCTTAACATTTCAATGGCAATTTCCGTCAATGTAATCATATTTCCACATAATGAGTTATGAAAGTGTCTTTGCTGCCCTCATACAGACATGATGGATGGTATTTGTTGAAACAGAACGTTGTGTAGCAGAATTATGAATGCACAACAACTTATAACTAAAACACTGTTAGAAAACAGTACAAAAGCTGTCACTGGGATTTTTGTATTTTTTTAAATCGCTATCGCCCCAACGACAGCTTTTGTACTTTTTTTTCTAACAGTTTTAATTCAAGTTTAGTTTCTGTTTTTTCTTCTTATAGCAATAAAATGTTGGAAACATTATTTTACTTAAAGGCGGAGTCCACGATGTTTGAAAAACGCTTTGGAAAAGGAGACGGGCCGACTACCAAAACACACTTATAGCCAATCAGCAGTAAGGAGCGTGTCTACTAACTGACATCCTTGCCAGGTTGTGTATGTGTGGGGCGGGTCTATCAACAGAAGGTCCAGATTCTATTGGTGTAGGGGCATGTTTGTTTAGGTGATTTCAAATAACAACAATGGCTTTCAAACATCGTGGACTCCGCCTTTAAAGGGCCACTGTGTAGATTTTAAGCAGCATCTATCGGTGAGATTGTGAATTTTAACCAACGACTCCGTCCACAGCTCACCCCTCCCTTTCAAAACGTATAAAGACGTTACAGTAGCCCCACAGGACAAACACGTCATCGTCATCACGTAGTGACACACTTGTTGCCTCGTACACACTGACTGCATTTAAATTCGGTGGTCAGTTCACCTTTTATTGCACAATCTTGTTCTGTACACACACACACTTCAGTAATTTACAGGACCGACAACCACATTCAAAATGCATTTACATTAACTCTGCATAGGCCTCATACACACTGCAAACTTTCGGGAGTGTCAACTGCATTTAAATGCGGGAGTGAATCCCCTAAATTATCGTTTCATGTCTGTACGGAACAAAACTCACTTCCGAAAATGTGATGATTGACACAGAGATAACCATAGCAACGTTGTCCCGACTCGCGTGCTTATCACTCACAGCTTTGACCAAAATAATTTAACAGCATTATGTTTTGCAATGACCCCCGTCTTGGTGTTGTATGCATTTGTGAGGCTTCTCTAGAGAGCGCTGTCTTGCAGTGTTGCCAGGTTCTCGTCTTTTTTGTATCTACATACCGTTTTGGCGCTTAACCGTTTATGGCTTTTGGCTCATAAAGCGATCAAGTTTTTGTTGTTATTAAAGTGTGAAGATGCGGGTCCCAATATTTTGATATTTGAGGTAAAGCAGTTGGATTTATTTTGGGTTATTAATGGATTTTTCTTGTTCGCTGTTATTTTTCGTGCAAGATCTGGCAACACTAGGAAGCCAATGCTCGTTCCTCTGTCATTTTCAGCACCGCGGATTCAGAAGACTTTTTTCTCCTCTGGGCATTTTTTTTTTCAGAAAAGAGACCTATTATGTCCATGATGCACGTTTAAACACTTTATTAACTACTACTAGTTGTTTCTGTAAATGCAGTATTCACTACCTGCATTTTGCGGGAGTTAATTCGGTTGTAGAATGTGGTTGTCAGTCCCGTAAATTAGTGAACTTTGTGTGTACAGAACAGGATTAAGCATTAAAAGGTGAAGTGACAACCGAATAATATGCAGTGCAGTCTTTCCCCTACCATTAAATAATGGGGGCGCTCCGCCCTCCTAACGGCTCAACCCCCCCCCCCCCCCTTTTGAAGCCCAAGTAAATTTGATTTGATTATCTGACAACAATTTGTTATTTTATTAAACAAACTAAATAGCCCTCAAGTAATGTGTTATTTATCTTATTTCCACAATGGCATGTCTTTTCTGTCTGTGTTTGCGCGTTTACAATAATCCAGTTGAGGGCGCACATTTATATTTTACTGTTCGGCTTAATTTACTGTGCGCGCTCTCTCCTTACATATCTCTCATGTTGCGTGAAGTGCGCACCTCTCTCTAACATAAATGAAAAGGTGATGGTGTTTTCAAAGTCCGTTGCTCCGTATACTTTCTACTGCTATTAGGCTACGCGATTTACAATAAAACTCACATTTGAAATAAAAAAGCTCATAACACAACAAGACATGACGAGAAAAGCAACAGCAGTAAGGCTTCAATGTAAATGTATGGTAATTTGTCAGACGATTATAAATCGCGTTTATATATCAGGATTTCAGCAGAGTTAAAGGAACAGCTGGTTGGATTAAACACGAGGTGTGACTGGGTCATGTTTACTCACTACTTTATAATCTACTCGTTTTTTATGTCTGACAACAGAAAAGATAATATGTAAAAAAACTGGATTATTCTCTCCAACAAATGCATCATTTGAAATTTGTTTATCATATAAATGTATTAACTAACATTGACAAACAATGAATGAGCAATATATTTGGGTATATATATATATATATATATACCCAAACAACCCCCCCCCCCAAAAAAGCTGTAAACCTAGGGGAAACACTGCAGTGTGTATGGGACCATAGTGTGTACATGACCGAACTAAGCAACTAGTTGTTAATAAAATAAATTTATACAGGCATCATGGACATAAGAGGTCTCTGTTGTGTTTATAAAATAAATGCCTAGAAAGGAAAAAGTCTTCTGTATGTGCGGTGCAGAAAATCACACAAGCGTTTGCTGATCAGTGTTGCCAGATCTTGCATGAAAAATACAGCAAACAAGACAAATCCAATAATAAATTGAAATTGCTTTACCTCAAAGATCAAAAATATACTTTAATAACACCAAAATGTTGACCGCTTCATCGGCCAAAAGCCATAAACGGTAAGAGCCACAACGGTATGTAAGTACAAGGACGAGGACCTGGCAACACTGCAAGACAGCACTCTGTGGAGCAGCCTCACAAATGTGTACACAGAACGCCAAGAATGAGGTTTATTGCAAAACATAACACTGTAATATTATTTTGGTCAAAGCTGTGAATAATGACCACACAAGATGGCAAACTGTTGCTATGGTTACCTATGTGTCAATCATCGCAGTTTCAGGAGTGAGTCTTGTTACGTACAGACATGGAACTATCATTTAGGGGATTCACTCCTGCATTTCAATGCAGTGGTCACTACCGAAAGTTTGCATTCGGGTGATTCTCACGAAACCACTGAAACACCACGGCACTAATGATTTTAGCTTTAAAATGTGTAATATAGTAACATTAAAAAGCATCAGAATTAACACAATACTGTGTTCTACATTGCACAATGTGTGATTTCAACATAAGAATTTATAATTGGAAATTTTATCTCATTGTCTGCTGAAATTCTCATTACCGCAATGTGTCCAGCTGTGTTTGAACATGCGTTATGTTGTAATTTAATCAAATTAACACAAAAATATTATGAAAAAAAATAAATGGATGTTTTGCTAGACTACTTTAGATGACAGAAAAAATATTTACTGAATATTCATGTATAATAACAATGAAGAAAAATTAGGAAAATGATGTGTCCATGCCTGATGTTCTCATCCTCCGCAACACTTTTTGAGAACAGTTTAAGCACACATACAGAATTTTAATAAAGTTTGATTTTAAGTGACCAAGCACATGGACCAGTTACTTCAAGATGGCTACCAGGTAAGATCATTTTTTTACAGTTAATTTGAAATATTGTCTTGTCAAAATGCTTACATGACATTTTGATTATCATTACCGCAACAGATGCTTATTAAATGTTAATTTAATTAATAGAAACATAATACTTTGATTTTAAATGCATGTGCAGAATCTCCAAATTATGTTCTTTCAGGTTCGTCATGTCATTTTGAAAATATTTCAGTGTTGATGTTTTCTGGCTGTTGCGGTAATGAGATTTTTTAGGACTAATTTTTTAAATTATGTTACAAAAAGTGTTAAATGATAAGTAAAAGTTTTAAATTAATGTTCCCATTTACTCCAGACGTTGTTTTTCAATGTCTGGTGGGAAAAAAGTAAATTTAAGCAATTTTTACATTTTCATGCTTGACATTTTTAAAACCAAGTTTTCGTGAGAATCACCCATCCTAGAGCCGTTTGTCCATTTAGGGCTACTGTAGAATTGTGTCGGCACAAAATTGTGACTTCCATGTAAGGGGACCTGCGGTGTATGTGGATAAAAACGGCTCATTCTAATGTAATAAAAACAATACAGTTTTTTTTGTAAGGTCTTTTTACACCCCTAATAATATAGTTGTGTATATTATATTGCATCCTGTCAGGAGATTATTCTAAAAGTTACACAATGCACCTTTAATATTATTATATTTTAGTTATGGTTACAGTTGCATGATAACATGTGTAGTAACTTTCGCTGTATCTTTACCTGATTGCTTTCGTTCTAATTGCGCTTAAACACATCGAGGTGCAAAGCGGACCGGACATCATACACGTTGTCAAAACTTCGGCTCTGCCAGAAATTAATTTTACCAAGAAAATAAGCAGTTGTAAGGTGTATAAGTTCAGAAGGATTTACATCACACAGCAAAAGGCAATTATGGACAAATCACTCATCTGTCTTTAGCTTGCACTTGTTTCTCTTTTGTGAGAGGCATGAGAAGATTGGATCTATAGATGGGAACACAGCATAGCCTGAGGCGCTTCCTTCACCTGCTCCTCTATGCACCGTGTGGCATCTCAAACACGGGCAGATAAAAAGTGTGTTTTGGAAATTGCTTTGCTGACAGTTGCCTGCCTGACTCCAGTAAGTAAATTGGTGCGCTCCCAAAAGGATGCAAGCACCTGCTTGTTAGTGAACACACAGACAGTTCATGCAAAAACAATTGAAGCAAACGGACATAGATTTTTCTTTTTGGTTTGGAAAAGTTTGGGGCGTTTATTTCAAACTTTCCTCTGGTTGCTGCAATGAACCCTGATAATACAAATTTGGACCCTTACGCATATTTTATTCATAAATTTAGATGCAAACTAAAATCTAAGAATAGCAGAATTTTTTTATAGAAGATGTCTTATATTCTCTTATCAAGTTTTGCTGATGTTAAAGAGCAAAAAAAAAAATGTTCATGGGATGTCCTCTGCTTTAGTGAAATGTCAAGGGAATGAATTTAGACATTAACAAGATCGTGTGTGATGTTGCTTCCTTCAGGAAACATTGTGTTTCTGCAGTAAAAGGATCACAAAGACGATTTGTCCGTCAGAAGTCACACTGGCGGCTCTCTAATAAAGGTGGTGCTCAGAGATCTCTTCATTATTCTTTCCCCTGATGCAACATGAATAAATGTTACATCCATTACAGCAGGCTGCCTTTGTGTTTATTGTAATTGCAGGCGAATTGCAGTGGAGTGAGGCTTTATGGTGATATAAATTGACTGGCTCTATACTCACTAGCTTTTGTATCCCTCTTACAATACTTCTCTGTCCTTAGCTGAGAAGGTGATATTTATTTTAGCGGAGTTATTTGGCTTCCTTCTTTTCTTGGTGCTTTATGGCTGCGGCGTACAAGTAAACCTAATAATGATTCTGAGTGTAATAGCCTGAATTCATCATTAGCTGAGAGTGATGGACACGGCCGTACATACATCACTGTAACTTCACATACCCACACACACACACACAGAGAGAGAGAGAGAGAGAGAGAGAGAGAGAGAGCAGATAGCTCTTGCTTCACACAGATCAAAGGCATGTACATGTTCAGTGTTACTAACTCTCTCTCACTCTCTCTCACTCTCGTTCTATATGTCTGCCTGTTTATCTGTCTAAAGCTTATTTCTGTCTGTCTATCTGTCTGTCTGTGTCTGTCTGTCTGTCTGTCTGTCTGTCTGTCTATATATCTACAGCATCTATCTTTCTGTTTGTCTATCTATCTACACTATCTGTCTGTCTGTCTGTCTGTCTGTCTATCTATCTACAGCATCTGACTGTCTGTATGTAAAGCGCTTTGAGCACTGAGAAAAGCGCTATATAAATGTAACGAATTATTATTATTATTATCTATCTACAGCATCTGTCTGTCTGTCTGTCTGTCTATCTATATACAGCATCTGTCTGTCTGTCTGTCTGTCTGTCTATCTATCTACAGCATCTGTCTGTCTGTCTGTCTGTCTGTCTGTCTGTCTGTCTGTCTATCTATCTACAGCATCTGACTGTCTGTATGTAAAGCGCTTTGAGCACTGAGAAAAGCGCTATATAAATGTAACAAATTATTATTATTATTATCTATCTACAGCATCTGTCTGTCTGTCTGTCTATCTATATACAGCATCTGTCTGTCTGTCTGTCTGTCTGTCTATCTATCTACAGCATCTGTCTGTCTGTCTGTCTGTCTGTCTCTGTCTGTCTGTCTGTCTGTCTGTCTATCTATATACAGCATCTGTCTGTCTGTCCGTCTGACTGTCTGTCTGTCTACAGCATCTGTCTGTCTGTCTGTCTGTCTACAGCATCTGACTGTCTGTCTATCTATCTATCTACAGCATCTGTCTGTCTATCTATCTATCTACAGCATCTGTCTGTCTGTCTATCTATCTATATCTGTGCGACTATCTATATACAGTATCTATATGATCTGTCTGTCTTATGTCTGTCTGTCTCTCTGTCTATCTATCTACAGTGTCTGTCTGTCTGTCTGTCTGTCTGTCGTTCTATCTATAGCATTTGTCTGTCTGTCTGTCTGTCTGTCTGTCTGTCTGTCTGTCTACAGCATATGTCTGTCTGTTTGTCTGTCTATCTATATCTGTCCAACTATCTATCTAGAGTATCTGTCTGTCTGTCTGTCTATCTATCTACTAGGGCCGGGACTCGATTAAAAAAATTAATCTAATTAATTAGAGGCTTTGTAATTAATTAATCTAAATTAATCGCATTGTAATCTCATATAAATATTTGACCTGAGAACATTAAGAAGTATTTTTACATGGATTTTTATGAATAATGACTGAATACATAAGCTTAACAAAATATTGTTTATTTTTGTTCAACCAAGTCGTTGTACCCGGAGTCGGGCTAATGTCCACGCTAGCTGCTGTATGTTTTGCATTGAGATTATACTTGAGGCTCGATGTGCTGCGGTGATATGTGAATTCCTTGTTGCATATCTTACACACAACCATGCTCTTATCGACGCTTACCAGTGATGCGCGGGGTCAATGTATAAACAACCCGCCCGCAACTCGGACCGCAAAGAAAAAAATATATATATTATACCCGACCCTCATTTCTTAAAGCAGTTTGTTTAATATTGCAGGGTTCGGGACTTCTCAGGTTTTGATGTGTTCTGGTACCTATGTGCGCGGATGCCCCACCTCGCGTATAAAAACAACAAAACATAATATAGCCTATTTTAAAATTAAAATATATAAAAATGTGCATAATATATTTTTTAAGTTGCACATCGTTTATAGGTTTCTTAAGTGGGATTCGGATGTGAAAAGCGCTGCATAATGTACGCGCCTTTAGTGTTACCATTGAAACTTAACTACATTAAAAAAAATAAGAGGTGATATATAGCTTTAGCCTACATAAATGCTTATTGCTTTAATGTTGCGAGTTCCTCTTCAGCTTTTCTTGCTGTTATGTTTATAATAGTGCATTGTTCAGAGTTCATATTGATGATCTTATAGTCAATTTAAAAATGTTCTTACAAACTGACTCTATTCGTTTAACTTTTTTCCTTTACCTGCCGTCGCTGTTCTCTGTGCGTGTCCTCCGTCAAAGTAGCCTATTAAAATTAATATGAAGTTGAAAGTTTTAAAAGTCTTAAGCACACCGCAAATCAAACGTGCTGCTACAGTATGCTCTAAATGCGCGTGTAAATTTAACTTCTGGGCACTGCCAGGGTGATTTTTTGAAAAGTAAGTGATATAGGCTACTCACTGCATGTTTTGGCATTCGGTAGCATATGCATCAATGAGATGCACGGTGTTGCTTTTAATGTTCTTTTTAATTTATATTCACAAAACCTAACAACAAAACATTGTTTATAATTACGAGACAAATTATTTGAAACGAAATTTGTTTTAAAGTAGCAAACAAAACTTAAATTAAACTGGTAATAAACTAATTAAATTGAAACAAAACAACATTACAACAATATTTAAACCCAACAATACTCAAACATTAACATATAACAGACATTAGGATACATGTTAAAATAATCTGTAGTTTGTTGTTAGATGTTTATTGGGCAAAACCTCCGTTGCAAACCTCCATTTACCAGAATAAATCATTTTTACTTTGAAATTGATGCGTTGTCCCGTTAAAATCAGCTGTTCGTTTAGGTTCCGTCTACTTTTATTTACACTGCATCACAACCCCGGAGTTCTCGAACTAAAACAGGATCTGCAGCATTTACGAATGACTCTATTAATAAGTGCGATTAAAATGCGTTAAAATGTTTAACGCGTTATTTTTTGTGTAATTAATTAATCTTAATTAACGCGTTAAAGTCCCGGCCCTACTATCTACATGATCTGTCTGTTTGTCTATCTATCTACAGCATCTGTCTGTCTATTAATCTATATCTGTCAGACTATCTATCTACAGTATTTTTCTGTCTGTCTGTCTTTCTGCATGATCCGTCTGTCTGTCTATCTATGTACAGCATATGTCTATCTGTCTGTCTGTCTATCTATCTGTCTGTCTTTCTGTCTGTATGTCTGTCTGTCTGTCTGTCTGTCTATAGCATGTGTCTGTCTGTCTGTCTATCTATCTAAAGCATCTGTCTGTCTGTCTGTCTTTCTGTCTGTCTGTCTGTCTGTCTGTCTGTCTGTCTGTCTGTCTACAGCATATGTCTGTTTGTCTGTCTTTCTATCTATCTACAGCATTTGTCTGTCTGTCTGTCTGTCTGTCTGTCTATCTACAGTATCTATCTGTATGTCTATCTATCTATCTACAGCGTCTGTCTGTCTGTCTGTCTGTCTGCCTGTCTATCTACAGCATCTGTCTGTCTGTCTGTCCATCCGTCTGTCTATCTATCTACAGCATCTGTCTGTCTATCTATCTTCAACATCTATCTGTCTGTCTTTCTACTTATCTACAGCATTTGTCTGTCTGTCTGTCTGTCTGTCTGTCTGTCTGTCTGTCTGTCTGTCTGTCTGTCTGTCTGTCTGTCTGTCTGTCTACAGTATATATCTGTCTGTCTGTCTGTCTGTCTATCTATCTATCTACAGCATCTTTCTGTCTGTCTATCTATAGCATCTAAATTCAAATTCTTTATTGGCATGACTATAAATAATACAACCTTGCCAACGCATATATACATAAAACAACAATAAAAAAATCTGTATAATAGAAAAAAAATTGTTACAGATCAGATTCAGAAAACCTAATTATCAAACATACAGCATTTAAAATTAGTAAATAACATTTTTGCTTCATAAATTGGGTAAGTGCATCCCGTGCATAATCGCGGTATTACAGATTAACATAAAACCTAATTAGGAACATGTTTTTTATGCAAATGTTTTCTCTTAATTGACGAGATAACTCGTCAATGGTGGCGAAAGAGTTAATATATACACACACATACTGAGGGTCATTGTGATGGACAGTAGAGAAACACACTCAGGTCAGACACACACACACACACACACATATACATCTATTTGTCTGTCTGTCTGTCTGTCTGTCTACATCACCTCTTTGTCTGTAGATCTATCTATATATTGATCTATGTGGATCTAGTGTCTGTCTGTCTGTCTGTCTCTCAATCTACAGCATATGTCTTTCTTCCTGTCCGTCTGTCCTGTCTGTCTGTCTGTCTGTCTGTCCGTCCGTCTGTCTGTCTGTCTGTCTATCTACGTTATTTGTCTGCCTTTCTGTCTGTCTGTTTGTTTGTTTGTTTGTTTGTCTGTCTGTCTGTCTGTCTGTCTGTCTGTCTGTCTGGCCGTGCATCCATCCATCTTTTAAATTATTACTGTAAATGCAGCCTATAACACACTTTATTTTACATTCCTTTTAAATTCAATTTGTCTCTTTTTTTACTTTTTATGCCAAACTCAACTAATGTAGAAAATCAAAAATGAATTCATATTGCTTGATCACATATCAATACTTGTGAGTGGTTTCACAGAGCCATTAGATATTCGAACAGTTAAAGGTATGTAGAACACATGATCTGGGTCAATGGTGATGCTCTATGTGTGACTTTTAAACACCATCCTCTTATTGGTGCTTGAGTCACAAGCTCTTTTCTTTAACCACAAGCATCTCAGTCGTAACACATCATTAATCTTCAAGATGTCACAGTGACTTTTCTCCAGCACAGAGTACAATATCCCCAGTCAAATACTGATTGTAGCTTTTAGTTTACGCTGCAAGGGCTTTTCTTTCATACTCCTTTATCACAGAGACGACACACGCCACTATCTATTCACATCACTTATTCTTATGTCAAAGATGAGGGATAATTACATACATCCAGATGAGAAAATAACATTGTCTTGGTAGAGGTACTTCAAAGAGGACTTTTTGAGGACTGAATAAGAGATTTTGTCATTCCAGGTCATAAAACAAGGTTTTATGAGAGGGTGTGTTTTTAATTCAATTTAAAGGGATAGTTCACACAAAAATGAAAATTCTGTCATCATTTACTCACCGTCAATTTGTTAAAAAAACATATACACCATACACAAGGAAGATATTTTAAGCAATGTTCGTAACCAAACAGTATTTGAGCACCATTGACTTCCACAGTATTTTTCATCCCTACTATGGAAGTGAATGATGCTCCTGTTTCCTGCTTGATTACAAATATATTACTTTGTGTTAAGCAGAACAAAAAAAATGTGTTAAGCATTTTTTTTATGGAATGAGAGACTTAAAAATATTGGAGGTTCTCAATTTCATTTATCACGATATGAACAAAACCATTAGCGAATCTTCTGTAAAAAAAAAAAAAAAAACATTTTGGATATTTTGGATTACAAAGTGGGGCAAGTACAAAATTATGGCAGTAATTAAAATGCAAGTAAATAAATTTTGGCAATTAGCCTAAATAAAAGTTAGGCCTATCTGAACAGGTGTCCAATATGTTTTAGAGACAAACTGAATAACATTCTGACCTTTGTAGGTGTTGTGGACAATTCAAAGACATACTGTACAAATATGAATTAAAATTATAAAATCATTCTTTCTCAAACTGGGGCTCAAGATGGTGCCAGGGGACCCCCAGTTTTATGACATTTTATTATATATTTTTAAATAAAAAATAAAACATTAATTTATCATAAATTCTGTGTAATTAAACCTTTAATGATACACTGTAAAAAATATGTAGCATTTTTTGTTAAATCAACATATATTTTTATGTTACTTAAAATAAAATAAAATTAAGTTAAACCATTTCAACTTGATTTTATAAGTTACTAAAAAGAAAAGAAAATTAAGTTAAACCATTTCAACTTGATTTTATAAGTTACTTAAAATAAAAGAAAATATAAAATCAAGTTGAAATGGTTTAACTTAATTTTATTTTATTTTAAGTAACTTATAAAATCGTTTAACTTAATTTTATTTTATTTTAAGTAACTTAAAATTAAGTTAAACCATTTCAACTTGATTTTATAAGTTACTTAAAATAAAATATAAAATCAAGTTGAAATGGTTTAACTTAATTTTATTTTATTTTAAGTAACTTATAAAATCAAGTTGAAATGGTTTAACTTAATTTTAAGTTACTTAAAATAAAATAAAATTAAGTTAAACCATTTCAACTTGATTTTATAAGTTTTCACAAGCCAAAACTTAAAAATAGTAGGTTAAATTGACTTGCAAATAAATAAATAATGCTAACCATCAGGTACACAATCAAATTCAGCTTTTATATACAATTGAGGTGTTTTTTGCTTTGCAATCATTATTATTGTTAGAACCAATTGTATAATGTAATGTTTTGTTTATTTCAAATTTCAAGTTTGAAATTGTTTTGTCATGAATTTTCTTTGGGGGGGGGGTCGCAAAGGGTGGCACCCTACACGGGGGGGGGGGACCACTGCATTAGAGCAACTACTGAAAAACCCAGTATGTTAGAAGAATATGTGAAATGATATAAGTGGAAAATGTTTCCTTTACACAAATATAATCTCTTCCGACTTCATACAATTACTTTTTTGAAAGAATCTGTAGAACTAACAAAACAAGTTTGCTTAAAACAACAACGTGTTGACCGTTTACCCATTGGGAATGGTTGTGCCATGAGAAATGCAACCTTGGGTTTGGTGTAAAGGGAATAAAATGTAAGCCGTTTAGATGACCCCGCGTTTCTAATCGATGTCCGACTGGTTTACCTATAAAGAGTCAGTAAAGAGTCCTTAGAAACTTACCCCCGCATTAACCTTTCTTACGACCAATCAATGACTGCGGTGATTCTCATCACTTTGTTATTTCCAATTAGGTGACCGAGACCGCGGTAAACTAGAACATTCCCCTGAACGTATCGATGGTTGGCGAGAGCAAGGCGAGCAGATATTTATGGTACAATAGAAGGAAACATTCAACAAGAATCGATACTGGCCTACTTGAAAACCCTCTTATGGCAGGTATGTTAACATACAACGACCTAATGCTCAGTTAATTGGCTGGAAAGCGGCGCAGCGTAAAGTGTTATTCAGTGGATTATCGGACGGAGAGAGTGGCCCTCTACATAAAAGCGTGGAAACACTCAAGGGTCCAAGGGTTAACACAGTGAAGAGGCCATTGCTTACAGGCAGACCTGTATCTAATTGGAGGCACTAAAATAGCACGACTACCTGTATTGACATTTACAGAAATCATTGACGGGCTGAATCTTCCGAATTCAGCGTAGGTTTTAACATTCGCCGGGCCTTCATAACTAGAACCATGAGATATGAATCCAAAGGGAAATATATCCCTTAGTCGGTAGATTTAAGGTCTGTTTATGCTCTGTTGCCCTCCCGCTAGACTATTTAATCTCACTGTTTTACTCTCTTTGTACCCCCCTAAGGATGGATCCTTAAATTTAGTGACATCTTCCAGTTTTATCAAAGCGCTTATTCAACTTTTATGTAGTGTTGTTAGGATGGGTACTCAGAGGGGATCTGAAAAATCTCTCGGCATGGGGTTTATCAAAGCCAGGCACTGGCGCAGTCTGTGGTCTACATCAGCAATGAGGTCACTGTTTTCCACTACTCAGCCAATCAACTGAATCCTCTGGAGGAAAGATCAAAAACGTGCATTTACATGGTGCGATTGTTATGAAGTCAATGCCAACAGTCTGTTGTCTAAGCTTTTGTTTTGTTAACAGATAGGGTGCTGACTTTTTTCGGGTTTTTTATTTTTATTAACTCTGGTTTAATTGATGCACTGATTTAAATCAATTTGGTTATATTATTTATAATGGACACCTGTCCAATATGTTGCTTGGGTTTTTTAAGTGCACCTATTTTATTGCAAAAAAACGTTGTTTTGTGTATTTGGTATAATACAGTGTGTTACTGTAATGTCACGTTAAGACATTGTATTATACCAAATACACAAAACGTTTTTTTTTTTTTTTGGTTTATGGTTAAAAAACACATTATTTAACACATACCGTAAATTTTTGTAGCTCCAGATATAGACAGTTTCAGCAGTAACAACATAAACAAATGGCTTTCGTGAAACAAATGTAACTTTCGGTAAACTCCGCTAAGAATCAATAACAACAAAGTACTTTTATGCTAAGTACAGACCAAAAGCGGGGCACCATGTTACTCGCTCTAGATTTTTCGGTCGAGTTGAATATTTTCAACTTGGGCGAAGACGCGTTTGAGGCGAATAGCGCATGTTTTCACAGCAAATCTTCCACCCATTTCGCGCCGCCCATATCTCATCATTCGCATCGCCCCACGTGAGGACGCATCTGATCGCGTCTTTGCATTGACTTTGTATGTAATCTACTCGCGCAAATCGTTGAACTTGCATCTGGTGTGAACCCACAGTTAGTTTATTTCTGATTACAAGCAAAATAAACAACAAGTATATTCATATTTCATAGCTAAAGCGTATAAAAAAATGACACTGGGCTTACGTTGCTGTGTAAAATCTGTCCTATAATGTATAAAATGTTAACTACGAACCTCCCTTCACAAAGCGGTGATCCATGATTGCCATCTCCCCTCATCTTTAGGAAACCAAAATATTTGTTATTTTCGACTAGTCAGACCATTAAACAAACAGAAACCGGAAGTAAAGTTCCGGGCAGAAGCGTAACCATGACAACACACGTGCGTCCGATGAAACCGTCTATACTGCTTTTCTCAAATGGATTGATTTTGTACAAAACTCATCAATCTGAAAAGCTCTGTGTCCCTGTTTGGCCAGCTAATCTGTACGTTGTGATTGGCCTGAATAGCTCTGACATCAGCAGGAAATGTGACACTCCTTACCATGTTTGAAAGATTTGCTCACAATGCAATGCTAAAAGGAGTTAAGTTACAGGCTCAGTCCAAAGCAGGATGAATTATGATAATGTCGGTCATGTCTACATCACCAATCCCATAAAGTAAACTGTTGCCTACAATTCAACAAGAAAATTTTTTTTTTACGTTGGAGATGATAACTCATCATTTACTTTGGGGTTTGTACCTTTTGCATATCATTAACATGTACTAATACACACTTACACACCAAATGAAATGTAAAATCGTGAATCGGCCATAGTTGCTCTTTAAAACCTATTTTAATATATTTCGCTGTTATTTTTGCAAATCCCAAGCCTTGACTAAACCCTGATGTAGTTTCGCACTTCAAGGGCTTACCGTGGAGCTCAGGCTCACAACACCATCCTACATCCCACTTTGGAATGAGGTAATAATTGCTAACCTCTAAGATGCACCAGCAAGACACTCATATTCGATGTGCGATGAGGCCATTTCATCTCAAGAATGATCATTTTTACATGAGTTCACCTTTTTCTTCCTCCTTAGTTTTACATCTGCACCTTGACCAAATAATTGATTTCCAGATTTCCAGGTCTTGCATTGGCACCATCTGAACATGAATGCTGCCTCGGGACTGACTCGAGTACTCGCACTTGGACCTCAGTTTGCTGCATATTTTATGCTGGTATCTCTCCGTGTGGGTATAAGCGCTGGGTCTTCTTTTGCAATGGGTCATTTGCTGTGTCCCAAATTGATCACTTGTTCGCTCATTCACAATTCTATGCATAGTGAATGCACATTGCAATACACACTTTGCAATGAATCAGTGTATTACACAGGCAAAAGTAAAACACTTAGTTCACCCGAAGAGAAACATGCTCTCATAATTTACTTTTCGTACAGTGGTGGCCAAAATTATTAGAACACATACAGTAACAGATCTGAAAATATTGAGATTTTTTGCCTCCAAAACATGATTTAATTTCATAATGATGGTTGCTTTGAGCACAACAAATATCAGATGAAGTGAGTCATACTGTTTCTATCCACTTTTAACTTTAATGTTTGTGCAACTTTTGCAGCAATTACAGCAGCACATGTCTCTGGCAAAGTGTAGATATATTCAGTGTTGAGGAAAGTTACTTTTAAAAGCAATACATTACAATATTAAGTTACTCCCCAAAAAAGTACTATTTGCATTACTTAGTTACTTTTCATGGAAAGTAATGCTTACGTTACTTTAAGTTACTTTTTCGATACTTTTTTTATTTGGCTAAGGCTTGATCTCTTTCACACCTTGCAGGTTTTTTTTTTTGTTACTGAAACGTTCTGCATAAGGAAATTGCATATTTCCTTTGCAAAATGTCAAGCTCTGGCCTGCCATCTCAGTTTCTGACTCAAACTCTTCCCGCTCAGTCGCGCACGCATAGAGTGCGTAATTTAACATGATTACGTTCAGTTTAATTCAGTACATTATTATTATTTTTTATCTAATTAATTAAACTGAAAAGTAACTTGCATTACTTTTTTAAAAAGTAACTCAGAAAATAATGTTTACATTTATAAAGTAATCCGTTACTTTACTGGTTACTTCCGAAAAGTAATATTATTACGTAATGCATGTTACTTGTAATGCATTACCCCCAAAACTGGATATTTCCTATATTTATAAAACTTAATCAGTAATGTTATTCCATGCCTTCTGCAGCCCAGGCTTTTCTTTAAATGTACAAGTGCAGTTTATTTTCCAACTCACCCCAAATTTGCTCAATAGGGTTGAGGTGCAGACTTTAAGGGGAGCAGTAAGGAAAATTACCTAAATCTCCTTTTAGGCTCCTTGCAGCTGCATTTAATTTATCTTAAAAAAAAAAAAAAAACATTTACCTTTAGAAACACACACAGTACTTTGCACAGATGCTGATGGGGACTGCTACAGCGCTGTTGCATCTGCGGCGATGGCTACAGCGCCGTTGCATCTGCAGCGACGGCTACAGCGCAGTTGCAACTGAGGCGACGGCTACAGCGGCGTTGCACCTGAGGCGACGGCTACAGCTCCGTTGCATCTGCGGCGAGGCTACAGCGCCGTTGCATCTGTGGCGAGGCTACAGCGCCGTTGCATCTGAGGCGACGGCTACAGCTCCGTTGCATCTGCGGCGAGGCTACAGCGCCGTTGCATCTGTGGCGAGGCTACAGCGCCGTTGCATCTGAGGCGACGGCTACAGCGCCGTTGCATCTGTGGCACGGCTACAGCGTCGTTGCATTTCAAGTCGTTAAGATTTGTGTATAACAAAAAAGCCCTTAAATTGTATAATCTTCTTAAGGTATTTTTTGATGAGAACCCCCTTGTGTAATTTTTATTTTATTTTATTTACTTATTATTATTTATTTATTTATTTTTATTTTTTTAATTTCTTTGTGTTACCTGTGTTTATTATGTTTACTTATATTTTATGCTGCTATTTTGACTTTTTTGTAAACTATTAAGATTTGTATCTTGAATGTTGTTTGGTTTTTTGTATGGTTGTTAAGCAATAAAAAAAAAAAAAAAAAAAAAAACGCGCCGTTGCATCTGCGGCACGGCTACAGCGCCGTTGCATTTGCGGCGACGGCTACAGCGCCGTTGCATCTGCAGCGCCTGCCGCCTGAATAAAGCAACATAATCAAAACGACAAAAATCTCTGAAAAGTGACAAGCATATAACTGATAATATTATGGCTATTTAACAGATTAAAAGACAAGTAACAGATTAATAGATGCCTATTTGATTTGGAAGTTGCATGTGCCCCCTCCTCAGGTTTGAATGGGCATGGTGTTTCTATTTCTGCATGTCTCACAATAAAAAGCAGACTCTAGTGTAATCATCTAGTTTAAACTTATTAAAATTCCAGGTGGCTCAGATGAATTTATTAAATCAGTCCAAACACAGTTCTTGAATCCCAGACAATGCACAGCTAAATGGCACGAATTTTTCCTGGTCGCTGTCTAATTCAACCATATTGATTGCGAAGGCAGCGAGACCTTAGCGTTCCCTCTCTCTCTCTCTCTCTCTCTCCTCATCCTAAACAACGATGAGGAAACACAAACTAAAGCAGCCTTTGCTAAGAATTCAAGTTAAAACCGATGCCTGAGCTTTCCCCATCCAATCTTTTATCCCTCATTCTAAAACAAGTCAGTAAACACCCTCTATCCCAAACCCACCACACAATTCAACATTTCAGTCTTAGGGCAATACAGGATATGTGTGAGTTTTATAGCGTAGCACACACACCCATGAGGCGTTTGTGTGCTAGCGAGGTGTAGCACAGTGACCCGTGTACGGCAGGCCTGTCTCTCTTTCGCTCTGCTCGTGGGTGGCACTCGGTATCTAATTTTACCCTCGGTAGCGCCGCCTCAGAAGCAGTGTGAAGTAGTCGATGTCTGCTGATGGCCACAACACCGCTGTACACGCTTTCTGCTGATGACCAGGGTTTAAATCGAACATTCTGGAATGATCCAGAATGGCGTTCCGGCTCCTTCCACTCAAACCAAAAGCCTTTGGTCGGTTTATGTAAGCAATAAGGTACGATAGGCTGTCCCGTAAAATGGAATAAGTCACGGCTAAGGGGTTTTATTAGGCACGACGCAAAGCTGAATCAATGCAAGCCCTTCAGCTGTGACTTATTCATGATACACCACATGCCTCGAATACCTTATTGCTTTTATAAACAGCTACCACACAATACAAATATTAAATTAAAATATATATGGGTGATTATATAACTGTGGGTATATTTGGTGTCCAAAATCCTTGTTTATTTATATTCATACTATTTAATTACTTTGGTACTCATGGATCACAAGATGTTACAGGCCATATAATATTTTTCGTAAATTTGTTGAAAAGTCACTTTGAATAAAAGCATCTGTGAACTTGTAATTTACATATACGATATACGTATATTATAAAACGTATTTAACCCCTGACAATGTCAAAACTCTGGTTTTATCTGAGACTCCTCTTGCATTTGTCTCTCATTGATCACCAGAGAGGGCCGATCTCAGCTTGATTTACAAACAGTTGAAGAGACAATGCCAGGAGAATTGATGACGAACGCTCAATGCAAATCAGCCTGTATTGTTTGTTGATCAAAATATCAAGATGAACAAACACTTGAGTTTCTTGCCGATGAGGAGATTTTCACATTGATTGCCTGCTCTAAACCTTAGAGACCCAACAACAGATATTGATGATGCATTTTTTCCCTCTTAAATCGTGCTTAGAAAGACACTGCTGATGTTTATGCATATTTTTGAAAAAAAAAAAAAACATTGACCTTCCCAACAAGCCAGAAGATTGAAAATTCAACGTATTCATCTCAAAGCTGTTCTCGATTTTATTAGGCTATTTGGTTCGAACACACTATTTGATTTAATCATTTGTAAATATAATGCCAGATATGTTATTAAAATACATATTTATATTTAATTTTGTGCAATATTAAATTGTACCTGTTAAAATGATTTGCAGCATCCGGGTAACCGTGTGTTACCTTAAATTGTCGCGACTGGCCAATCCGAATCTAGCATTTTAGTGCATAAAAGCATGCCGTGGAGATGGGGATTTATCTGACTTCTGCGTCAGACCTACACCGTAGGCTGTGCGCACCTCTTCCAAAACGTAACGTGTCAATCCTACACATTGCAAGCGCTGTGATTGGTCTGCTAGAACCCTTCCCTCAGGTCAAAAAAATATGCATCACATTGTATGCATTTCCAAAAAAAGGAACAATTTCAGAAGCGATATTTAACAAAAAAAATCTATTTACCGCCACCAATGCAACGTACCAACCATAGACTATAAAAAAAGATGGACGACGTAACATTGCCTCCTTCCATTGTAATGAATTGAAGCCAAAAATGTCCGACCATGGTCGCCGCCATGTTACGTAAAAACGTCAGTTTGAAAAATGGACCAATTTCAGAAGCGATATTTAACAAAAAAATCTATTTACCGCCACCAATGTTTCAACAACGTACCAACCATAGACTGTAAAAAAAGATGGCCGACGTAACATCGCCTCCTTACATTGTAATGAATTGAAGCCAAAAATGTCCGACCATGGTCGCCGCCATGTTACGTAAAAACGTCAGTTTGAAAAATGGACCAATTTCAGAAGAGATATTTAACAAAATAATCTATTTACCGGCACCAATGCTTCAACAACGTAACAACCATAGACTGTAAAAAAAGATGGACGACGTGAAATCGCCTCCTTCCATTGTAATGAATTGAAGCCAAAAATGTCCGACCATGGTCGCCGCCATGTTACGTAAAAAGGTCAGTTTGAAAAATGGACCAATTTCAGAAGCGATATTTAACAAAAAAATCTATTTACCGCCACCAATGTTTCAACAACGTACCAACCATAGACTGTAAAAAAAGATGGCCGACGTAACATCGCCTCCTTACATTGTAATGAATTGAAGCCAAAAATGTCCGACCATGGTCGCCGCCATGTTACGTAAAAAGGTCAGTTTGAAAAATGGACCAATTTCAGAAGCGATATTTAACAAAAAAATCTATTTACCGCCACCAATGCTTCAACAACGTACCAATCATAGACTGTAAAAAAAGATGGACGACGTGACATCGCCTCCTTCCATTGTAATTGAAGCCAAAAATGTCCGACCATGGTCACCGCCATGTTACGTAAAAACGTCAGTTTGAAAAATGGACCAATTTCAGAAGCGATATTCAACAAAAAAATCTATTTACCGCCACCAATGCTTCAACAACGTACCAACCATAGACTGTAAAAAAAGATGGACGACGTGACATCGCCTCCTTCCATTGTAATGAATTAAAGCCAAAAATGTCCGACCATGGTCGCCACCATGTTACGTAAAAACGTCAGTTTGGAGCCATGGCATGCGCAGAAGGAATCGTCCGTGGAGCCAGAGGCGGAGCCGTGGTATCAAACTTGCGTCCAAACACTCGCGTGCCCAATTCAACCACGCCAATCAACGGCACGTCCCGTTTCTATAGCATCACATTATCACCAAAAATTAACAATTTAACATATATCAGCGTAATACCAACTACCTTAAAGGACCAAACTATTTTTCTGAAAATTTTATTGGAAGTGTAAATAATTTTTTATTTAGAGCAAAATCCCATTCGTTTGCATGGAGAGGGCATTTATTATGACTTGTACTGCAGCCAGCCACCAGGGGTCAATCAAAAAGCCAGAGGTTTCACTTTTCAAGACGTATGAGGCACACCCGATACCAACAAGCTGCATCTTCCTAGGCTTTTGCCTTGATACTGTGCATTAACATCCCTGTCAACACTGCCTACTAGCGGTCTGCATGTGTAATTGCATGTCAATATGAACAATGACGCAGAAGCATAAATGAAAACTGATGTTTAGCCTACGGCGTAGAGGCTAGGGCGAAGAGGCTACGGCGTAGCTGCGACGCAGAACTATAAATTAGCCTTAACTTTTGCCTGCTGTGAAATCCAAAATATAAACATAACCCTGTTGCTAAGAGCCTGAGCTGCTGTCATGTGTAGTTTTAACCCATATTTAGTATATAATAGATATTTAATTGCATTAAACATGTTGCAATTTTCCTCCAGTGAGCCTCTGAGGGCCAAAGATGCAGGAAATGGTTTCAACAGTGCAGCTTAGCCATCTGCTTGAGATCCATTAAAACGAACTTTCTGCTAGCGTTCACCGTTTGTCTCCCGAGTTAATAACCGCTGCCTTTAAGGCGAAATAATGAGATTCCTCTCTGCTTCATTTAGACATCGCAACCCATCCAACAGAACGAGAGAAGATATCAAAGTCCTGGCAGGCGGCTGAGCCGAGTCCCTGCGTGAATAAGGCCGTTCTCGGCCCTTAGAGGGTAAATATGTATTTTGTTGAGGAAGTGATGTGTGTTGAAAACAGTGCAGAGTGCAGGGAACGGCGTCCAGGGCAATAAGCCGGACTTGAACGCAGTCAGGCATCAAGCGTGAAAGGAATAATTGCCTTTTTATAGATTCTGCTGCTGTAGCTTGTTCTGCCTCTCAAACAAGCAAATATGTGCCCTGCATGCTCGTACCCCTCCGTTCCTGCTTTTGGACGCGCGTGTCCGAAATATTTACTTGGTGCAGCTGTGCGTGCATGTGAATGTTTTAAGCGAGTGTTAATGAGAATGACAGTCGTTTCTCGTTTTTCTGTTAAATTCAAAAATGTTGATTATTCTTTTCTGGACAGTCTGCAATTGCGTAGTAAAGGAATAGTTTGCCAGAAAGTATTGCTGTCGGTTGGTTATGTCAGTAAAGTATTTTTTTTATTAACTACCCATTTCCCATAGTCTTCTTAAACCAGCCTTAAACCTGCCACTACAGTAATTTTTAATAACAATTATGAATGAAATACAAAACAGATTCCTTTTTTAATATCTCTCATGTGTAAGTCTTTTTTGGAACATGGCAGCCATGGTCACTATCCTCATATGGGATAAACTTGCATGAAGGAGAAAGTTTGGAGTAACATAAGGGGAAAAGGAATTTTTACTTTTGGGTGAAGCCATCCCTTTTATATATAAATATATATAAATATATATAAATAAATAAATAAATAAATAAATAAATAAATAAATATATATATATATATATATATATATATATATATATATATATATATATATATATATATATATATATATATATATATATATATATATATATATAGAAGTTTTGATTTGAGACACAACCTTGATCTGTAGTCCATCACCAAACCAGACGCTGTGGCCACTTCAAGACGACAACCTTTGGACTATGAGAAAGTTTTTGAGATTTTCTCAAGGCCTCAATTTGTTTGTTATTCCCCCTCAGGCCAGAAAACATTCATCCACCTTCTGTAGGTCAGACAGTGCTTTAGCACCCAGCCGATGAGAACTGCCCTGTTTACAAACCATAGGGTCTAATATTTTCCTGCTGATAAGATTATAAAATATTTTATAAAAGTTATTCACAAAAATTTAAATATCTCTGCTTTTAGCTGAAAATTTGAGAGGTGATAAGAGAACAAATGAAGGTAGGATGAAACGAGGTCTGTTCTTTAAGTTGATATTTTATGTTTATTTAAAGAAGATTATTTTTCTGTAAGTCATTAAACTAAAATTGGATGGGAACTTAAAGCGTAACTAAACCCCTGTTCAGAGCCTGACTCCACCCACTGACAATATTTGAAAAATGCAAGAAAAGTGGGCAGATCCCAACGGAGATAGAGGGGACGAACTAAGCTCGTACCAAGTGTGTGGTGAGATTGTAACAAGGGCGTGGTGAGCTTGAATCTGCTTACGTCACGAGTTATTTTTTGGACCCGACATCCAATAGGAAAATTTAACTGCAGTAGCCACCGTTCAACCTGAAGAGGGCAGCACTCAGACGTTTTTACACCATATATTGTAGTATTGAAACACTTTATATCCAAATGTCAAAAAAACTTACTAAAATCAATGAACAGCACTAATAAAGCATCATTCTTACAGATCATTAACTAAAAAAAGTTGGTTTAGGGTTTAGTTACTCTCTTACGGTGATGGGGAAAGAGTTAAGCATGCTTCCAAACATATTTGATCATCACTTCAACAGTTGCACGATATAAATGTTAATGTATAAATTAGATGAACGTTGATTTATAAAAATAAACACCACAGTCTTAAATCATATTTTAATTGTGTCTTTGCTGCGTCTGTGTTGGTTGGGAACTACGCTCTGTTGCAGCCACACTTGATTCTGAGGATCTACTTTGTTTGGTGGAAGAGTAATATTTGTACTAATATAATTACAACTTATTTGTGTTTCATTTTATGAATCCCTGCTATGCATATGAATTAACAGTTTTATAAAAGCAATAAGCCCCGCGAAGCAGTGGTGTTACAGTGCATTTTATAACAGCTAAGGGCTCAGTCACACCAAAAGCGTTTATGGCAGTTGCAGGCGCCTTTTTTGAATGATATTCTATGGGCAGGGCGCGTTTGCGTGCTGTTTATGCGCGCCGAGCGCCTTGCGGTTTTCTGCCGCCTGCCGCGCACGCGTTTTTGAAGGAGCGCTGAGAGCGGAGAAAGCGCCTGACGTCATTCGCGTCTTCCATTGTCCAATCGAATGAGGGGACAGGCGGGCCTTACGTTGTGGTGAGGGAAGTTACAGTTGCTTTGAAGAACCGGAATCCACTCGCTCACTCTCTCCTGCGTGTTTGTGCACCTCTCACCCTCAAACAAGGTCAGAGCAAGCGTCCTCTTTTTAAAGTTTCTGCTAATATGACAGTTAACAGCAAAAGAGCGCTCACGCTTCAATATTTGATTGACAAGACAGCTGACTCGGTGGTTGCTTAGCAATATGAAAAGCCGCGCCGCACTGCTCTTTTTTTAAAAAAGGCAGGCGTCGCGCCTTGCGTTTGCAAGCGTTTAAAGCGCTTTTGGTGTGACTGCGCCCTAAGAGGGTTTTAGGCGCCCTGCTTCGCGTCGTGGCTGCCATGCATTCTTTGCTGAGACTGCACTGATGTCCAGTGGAGATATCAGGCTTTGTTTTAAACTTTGTGGCCTTACATCACTAAAGTTTGGACTTAGTAGAGAACAACAAAAGCTGAGGATGACATTTGGGATGAAGCATTTGTTGTAGCTGTGCATTAGTGGCTGGCATTTTCTGACTCTATTACCTGCTCTTCTCAACATCATTTTCTGTGCTGTCTGTCCTTAAAAAGCCATACTTTTCTAGGGGAACTACACAAAAATAATAATTAAAAAAAGTTATTATTCTGTGAATCAATATATACATCTAAGACAAAACCACCTTCGGTAAATGTGAACATTGTTCTGATATCTGTCCAAATTTGTACCCGTTTAAATTGGTTTATTCGGCCCAACAGTCTTCCTGACAGCTTCTTCGCTTTCAGAGACCAAAACCGAGCAAATTAGGATTTGTTGATTAAAGTGTCTCCTTCGACATTCGACCATCGTTTTTGGATCAGTGGTCCACGAACTGCCCAAGAGAGCCCATTGATTTTTTTTATTTTGCAAGACCCGTCCAAACCGGTCGTTCTGGCCGCCTACACATGTACGGAAAGTTCTGACGGAGCACATTATGGATATAAAGCTGTAAAGGACAATTCACAGCAAGTGGATGGAGACGGGGCAGTTTTAAACTTTAGCATATACCTTTATAGGGAATGGTATTTCAGAGTGCAACAAGTCCCGTCTCTCTGAATTTCCAATGCTATCTCATGGCAATTCATACGTATTTTACGAGATGACTTATTCGCATTAATACGACTCAGTGCTTTAAGTGGCCCAAAAGAAGTGCCGGTAGTCTATTTTTTTTTTTTTGCTGACTGGACTTCTATATTGAAGGGGTTCTATATTCAGCAGTCAATAGACGACCTTGTTAAAAATTAATAAATCGTTATATAAGTTTATGGATTTGCTTGAGCTAGAAATAGCTATTTCACCCTGCTGAAAAAACCAACATCAAACCAGCATGGACCAGCATGGGATTTATGCTGGTCTATGCTGGTGGTCACCAGCATACCAGCACCAAAACACAATATATGCTGGTATGACCAGCATGGGATGCTGGTGCTAATGCTGGTTTAGCTGGTACTAATGCTGGTTTGATGCTGGTTTAGCTGGTGCTAATGCTGGTGGTGATGCTGGTTCAGCTGGTGTTCACTAGCAAACCAGCACCAAAACACAAAATATGCTGGTCTTGCTGGTATGCTTTTTTCAGCAGGGCAACTCTACTGCTATCAGTATTTTGCAATTCGGCATATTGTGTTGGAATGTATTTGCATTAGGGTTGCAAAGGGGCAGAAAGTTTCAGGTAAATTTTCGGAAACTTTCCATGAGATTAAGTAATTTGGTGAATTTAACGGAAATTTATGGGAATTATTTGGGGAAATTATATAACTATATCATATACAAACATTAATAAACATTTTGTTTGGTCATAAGCCTACCCAGTCTCATGAAATGATGTACATATAGTCATGTAAATTTTTGATTATTTTCCGTGATACTGTCACGAATTTCTGCGTTTTTTTTGTGACCGTATCACAAATTTCTGTTTACGTGTCATTGTGCCATATTCGTTACTCAACTGTTTATTCTTATTTTCAAACCATTGTCACTTCGGTTTAGGGTTAGATTTGGTGTTTGCGCTAGGATGTCAGTTTAAGTATTGGTTTATACCATTTTTCTGATTTATTTTTTTATATTTTTTGATTTTTAAACCATTGTCGCCTGACGTTAAAGTTGGGTTTGGGTAAGGATGTAATTTTATGTACATCTAACCCTTAACTGAAGCGACAATGGTACTGTAAGAAAATAGGACAAAACAGTTGAGTAACCAATACGAGACAATGACACGTAAACAGAAATTTGTGACAGTATCACGAAAAAGAGTAACAAATTTAAATGACTATAGGTACGTAATTTCGTTAGACTGGGCAGACATGCATGCAAGGTAATAGAAATTTTAAAAATGACTTTAGTTGTAAGTAAAACTGTTATTGATTATTTCATTGAGTTAAACTAAACCATAATAAACATTATTATAGTTATTATAATAGTGCTAGCTTACATTTAGATATTTGATTTACTGGCTAGCTAGCTAGCTACTGTATAAACAGTTTCCAAACAAAAAAAAACTAAAAAATTGCCCACATTTTGCAACCCTGATTTGCATTTAATAGCACAGAACAGAAATGAACTCGACTTTATCACATTACTAGCAGTCTCTGTCACCTTTCAGGTTGCAGCTTCTGGTTGCTCCGTCACTATTAGTGTGAAAGCCCCGAGTGCAACCAAAAACAACCGATTTGTCCTGTAATATGACCATCAACAGCAAAAAACACCATCAATCCCTTTAGCAGAATGAGACATATGTCACATCTAAAGGGAATTAAGCAGTCACGCTACTCCTCCGTATTGGATTAAATTCCAAATGTTACGTTGCTTTGAGTCAAACCGGCAGCGTTTTCGGCGTGGGCGCACTTGAAACACTTGGACTGCCAGAGGATTAGAGGCATATGTGATAGGATATCTGTTTCTAGACTAATTCTCACCATTTCAATCTGGGCTCTAACACCCCTGGGTTGCATATTGACATATTGAACGTATGTGTGGAAGTGTAAAAAACAGCTCGCCAGATGCAACGGTTGCTGGATCGAGCGTACGGATGCGGGTCAAACGACTTTACGACATCATCTCGCGTGCTGAGATTTCCATCTGTATCCGTTCATACTGAAAATGAAGCGTAATCATCACAAAGATCTCTCAAGAAATCTAGCCACAGTCAATTTGACGCCCGAGGATCAACTATTGATTGTTGTTTGCATTCTTAGAAGGCGACAATGAGCCGAGACAACGGGCGGCCACATGCTGAATTTGACATATTGACTGTGCTGGAGTTTTTCAGAGTTTGAGAAAGCGCTCAAGTGACAGTCCAGGTCCTGTCTTCGCAGATCAATTTGTCTATGAGTTCGACGGGCCACCTTATCTATGGATCCTTTGTGAAGAACGGCGTACTGACTGTGACAATTTTTGTGACAGGGAAACTGTGAATTAGATTTAAGATGTTGGCCATGCGTAGCATCACCCAGAAACAGCTAAAAATACAACACCTGCATTCATGCTACTGCTCATAAACATTGACTATATGTATACTATTTTGTAAAAAAGTACCGTATGTCAAACAGTAGCCATTATTATCATTACAAATTATCATTACAAATAATAACAGTTTATGGAGATTTGTGGGATGCACATCCAGGGCACGAAGTGCCCATTCCACCACATCCCAAAGATGTTCTATTGGGTTGAGATCTGGTGACTGTGGGGGCCATTTTAGTACAGTGAACTCATTGTCATGTTCAAAAAAAAAAAACAATTTGAAATGATTCGAGCTTTGTGACATGGTGCATTATCCTGCTAGAAGTTGCCATCAGAGGATGGGTACATGGTGATCATAAAGGGATGGACATGGTCAGAAACAATGCTCAGGTAGGCCGTGGCATTTAAACGATACCCAATTGGCACCAAGGGCCCTAAAGTGTGCCAAGAAAACATCCCCCACACCATTACATCAGCAGCCTGCAAAGTGGTAACAAGGCATGGTGGATCCATGTTCTCATTCTGTTTACGCCAGATTCTGACTCTACCATCTGAATGTCTCAACAGAAATCAAGACTTATCAGACCAGGCAACATTTTTCCAGTCGATAACTGTCTAATTTTGGTGAGCTTGTGCAAATTGTAGCCTCTTTTTTCTATTTGTATTGGAGATAAGTGGTACCCGGTGGGGTCTTCTGCTGTTGTAGCCCATCTGCCTCAAGGTTGTGCGTGTTGTGGCTTCACAAATGCTTTGCTGCATACTACAGGTGTAACGAGTGGTTATTTCAGTTAAAGTTGCTCTTGTATCAGTTTGAATCAGGCGGCCCATTCTCCTCTGACCTCTAGCATTAACAAGGCATTTTCACCCACAGGACTGCCGCATAGTGAATGTTTTTCCCTTTTCACACCATTCTTTGTAAACCATAGAAATGGTTGTGCGTGAAAATCCCAGTAACTGAGCAGATTGTAAAATATTCAGACCGGCTTGTCTGGCACCAACAACCATGTCACGCTCAAAATTGCTTAAATCACCTTTCTTTCCCATTCTGACATTCAGTTTGGAGTTCAGGAGATTGTCTTGACCAGGACCACACCCCTAAATGCATTGAAGCAACTGCCATGTGATTGGTTGATTAGATAATTGCATTAATGAGAAATTTAACAGGTGTTCCTAATAATCCTTTAGTTGAGTGTATATATTAAATATAAAAATATAAAAATATATAAATATAGATATTTATTAAAAATAAATATTGTTATTATACACATTTTTATTTTATTATTTGTTTATTGAATACACATTTATCCTGTACTAAATTTACTAAATTAAATCTATACAAAATATACTCAATATATTCATCCTCTCATTTATTCTATCTTTAAAAAAGACAGAATATAAAGATCATGTTATTTAATATTATGCTCTGTGCATTTTTGCCAAATGTGTGGGGTGGGCGGTCAGGATTTATAATTCAGGAAACTGTGAAGAGGTTTAAAGCTTTGCTTTATGCGCTAGATTAACACAGTGCACAGTCTAATGAAGAACAGCGCTCCTATCTTCCATATGATTAACGGGACGTTTGGATGCGGCTTCCCGCCTTCATTCTGCACTGTGGAAGATCACAGAAAATCCCCCATGACTGCGCAGATACATGCGTAAAAAATGCAAAGTGATACGGGCAGATTTGTCTCTTTCACATGCGGTAATGAATTTTACACTTTTGTCAGCGTGGTTTGGCAGTCCTTAAGAGGAGTAATGAAACAAATGTAAACGACTCGGCGAGCACACTCCGCTTAAATGATGTGACAACAGAGACTTACTCCATCCTTTATATGTTTGAAACAAGGCCGCATATAAAGGAAGTAAAGATTTAAGCACTGTTGGAAAGGAAACTCCAGAGACATTAATAATTAATTCTTAAAAGAGATAGAGATAAAATATTCGCTGCGGTTTTAAAAAAATGACTGGGAAGAAATCTTTACAAAGTTATTAAACCTCGTGTTTGATATTGAGACCTGACTACAGGGATAATCTTAGATCCCTCGCTGAAACTCTTTGGGAATTTGGTTTCATAGATTTATGGATTCTGTACTCCAGAATCTAAACAAATATACACAACAGCAGGTGAAAAGGAACATGATAATGTCTGTATAAAATGAGAATGGTGTACAAATAAAACTATTTTTTACTTTCATTTCTGGTATTTTTGTTATCACTTCAGTAACATTCAGTCAAATAAATCAGCAACAAAATGTCTAAACCAACAATTTTAAAGTGTATGTCAAGAAATATCAAGCCAGACACCAAATACGGAGTTATAATAAAGTAATAGCTCAATCAAAAATTAAAAACTGCCATTTTTATAAGCATTATAGCATTTAAAGGATAATTCCGGTATTTAACACTTTGAGTCTCATTTCTGGTTTGTTTTGGATGAACTACAGTGATGGACACAGAAATTTTGACAATAGGTCGTGTCTTGACTTTTTGACTCATTTAGAAGCGTCTCTCGACTGCCCCAGAACGGAAGCCAATGGGCATGCACAAAATGTCATTAAAACAACACTTAACGTTCATTTTCAAAACTGTACTACTCACCGAGTGGTTCGTGGTGTTCGTTGATGATTAAAAACAAATATATTGGCGCAATGTATGATTTCAATCCGTGTTATTTGCTATAGTGGAACTATTTTTTCAGATACCTCACAACCGCGTATATACTTCCGCTCTATATTTGAGTCTGAAGCATGAATGAACGTAGTCCAACAAACTGTAATAAAACGGTAGCATACTTTCAAAATCAAGTTTATTTATAACACTTACGCCATCCAATATGTTTTTTCATCGGCAGAACAATAAAGAAGATATTTTGCAGAAACCCCAGTGCTCCGTCATGCAAGTCAACTGATCCGCACACTTTAAGAGCTAAAGCATATATATCCAATACAACAGTAATCCCCCATAACTCCGTGTGACATATTGACGTCTTGTGAAGCAAATCAATCAGTTTTTGCAAGAAACTGAATGTTATTTACAACATTATTAGCGTGAATGTCAAAGCAGGAAGCGCGTTTTCCGTTTGAGGCGATCTTTTCCACTGGTGTGCGTTTGGTGGCTGTTGGCTATGGATGTTGGTCTCTCTGCGCCACCTATAGAGCGGGAGCGTGAAGCGCACTTCCTGCTTGGCAAAAGCTCTGCATTAACGCTGAAAAATATTTATATATATATTCGAATCCCAAAACTGAAATACGGAACGAATATTCGAATATTCTGGTCCAGCCCTACAAATATGGGAAAAATTTATTCTGAGAGAAACCGAGCGAAAAAACAACAACCAAATGTAAACAGTCCCTTTTCCTTTTCCGGCGGCGGTGGAGTGATATATCAGCGAGCAATAGTCTTCCAGAGAAGTCAATGGAATTTTACAAAATGCCAAATAAAACACGACAGAAACTGTATTTCGCTACACAACTTGTTTTTAATCATCAACGAACACCACGAACCACTCGGTGAGTAGCACAGTTTTGAAAATGAACTTTAAGTGTTGTTTTAATGACATGTTTGTGCATGGCCATTGACTTCCATTCTGAAGCAGGCAAGAGACGCTTCTAAACGTTTTAAAAACTCAAGACACGACCCATTGTCAAAATTTCTGTGTCCATCACTGTAGTTCATCCAAAACAAACCAGAAATGAGACTCAAAGTGTTAAATACCGGAATTATCCTTTAAAAGCCATCTACGTATTTTTTTGTGGAAAGAGAAATGTTAAATCTTTATGCAGCTGTTTTGTTACGACACATCACTTTTTTCACAGGGCTGCAGTGATGTAACTGGATTCTTTCTCAATGTGTTCCTAAACTCATTTTCCTCTCCACGGTTTTCCCTTGGACACCTGTTCAGTTGTGCTCTCTGAACACCTAAGGCCATGGCACATCATACTTACTCAAAATCACATCTGTTTCTGTTTTTTATAAAAAAAAATACTTTTTCTTAATGCCCTTGAGCGACACAGGGTGTTTTGCTGTCCGCAGCACATTTGTGTCACCAAGGACCTTCGCCATCACAACTGAGGCATCTTTTTCTGAACATAACAATTGTTAATGTGTTATTAAGTATTGTCACATCTGAAATTGATAGAGTTTTTATATATAAAGTATTTAATAAATGGTGCTCTGGAATGCTTGATTCTGATTGGCCAGTGGCGACAATCCAAGGTTTGTTATTCCCAGATAACAACCACCTGAAACTAAGGGTGTTTTCACACTTGAGAACCGAACTCGGACACTTTTAAAATTTAATCAGTGTGCCTTATTTTGATTGGTCATTTTTATTGGTTTGAACTACCCTATCTCACGGTGGTGTTATAGTCACAAAATTTTTTATTAAAGGTGGAGTCCACGATGTTAGAAAAACGCTTTGGAAAAGGAGACGGGCCGACTACCAAAACACACTTATAGCCAATCAGCAGTAAGGAGCGTGTCTACTAACCGACATCCTTGCCGGGTTGCGTATGTGTGGGGCGGGTCTATCAACAGAAGGTCCAGATTCTATTGGGGTAAGGGCGTGTTTGTTTAGGGGATTTCAAATATCAACATTGGCTTTCAAACATCGTGGACTCCGCCTTTAAGTCTTTCCCCGCCAGCGTTTTTAAAAACAGTGGCCAGCCAGCGCCATTCACGATTTTCACAAAAGTTTAATGCCTACCAGAAAATGTTCTTCTTTAAATATACAGTATAACCATAAAATATGTCAAATGAAAGAACAGATTGTCTGCTTTCAAACAAACAAACAAAAAATGTTTCATCCTACCATTATTAGTTCTCTTTGTATCACCTCTCAAATATGGGTTTCTTCAAAACACCCAATTTTGAGCAAAAAGCTGTGATAATACCATTTTTGTGAAGGACTTCTGATAGAGATAAGATGCAGAGCAATCTTTAAAATATACACATAGTTCTTTCTCTTTCACGTGAGGGGTTACTTCCGGGTTGTATAAGTTGCGGAAGTGCGGCACCTGGTGGATAATAGCAGTATTGCGGAAAGCCGTAAATTCTCGTCATTGGCAGGGAAGCGTTTTCTATTCATTGACGAGATAACAAAAAAAAAGAAAGAGTTAATTTATTTGTGCTATTGACACGATTTTCCACTGTTTTTCGTGCCACTGCTTTCTTTATCGTGTCATTTAATTTTTTTCGCATTGTTTTTTCCTTTTTTTAAATCATTGTCGCTTGGGGCCGGGGTTAGATTCGGGATTGCGTTAGGATAGCATTGGTTTCTACATGTTTTTCTTCTGCTTTTACAACTATTCTCGCCTGGAGTTGGGGTTTAGGGTAGGATGTCGCAGAAAGTGATTCTAACCCCAACACCAAGCAACAATGGTAAAAAAAAATAGAAAAAAACACCAGTAAACTAAATACAAAATGACAATTGGACCCGAGTCCAATCCAAACCAGTGGCATGAAGTCGACTGGACCTTAATGTAAACGTTACCGACTTGTGTGCAGTCTGCAGCCCTGCACGCATCAGTCAGACAAAAATTATACCCTGGTGGCCTAGCAACCAATTTGGCTCGCTGCTCCATTTATTTTCATTTGTTGTTTCACAACGAAGACACCAAGGTAAGCGCAAAAATGTACATTTAAATTTGATTGACAGGTGTGTCTCAACGAAAATTAACCTACCGCCAGCCACACAATGTCGCAGCGCTTTTGGCAAACAGAGGAGGGGTTAGAAAAGGACATTGAGGCACACACGCGAGATAGTTTGGGTCATCTCGGGTCTTTCTGTCAAAAATACATTAATCTTAAAATACTCAAATCCCGATGCTGCTATTATTATACCCAACCGGTTTCCCTTGCACACGTGAAACTTTTAGACCCAAACCCGCTCGGGTCGGACCTCTGGTTTTCAGATCTAAGTGGACCTGTGAAGACCTCTAATTGAAATGTCTTATTTTCACAAATGTCACTTTAGTAATTTCACTGGTATTTACCAAATTAGACTTTGTTTCTCCGCAAAACCATTTAGCTTTTGGGTAAAAACATCCACTTTTTGGACAAGACATAGTAAACAGTTTGAAAACCACTAATGATACAACTAGAAACATAGTTGTCTATAAATGACAATACCTTTAACCTAGAGCTCTGTGAGCAAATTGATTCATCGTGAATGCATGCATGAATCTTTCTTTGTGTTTATTAGTTGAGTTTATACAGTGACCACAAAAAGTATTTGGACATTTCAGTCACACACCTAAAACTAAATCTAAATGTCATTCCCTTAGAGACGATATATCATGCCAAGTGACATTTGCAAACAAATTATATTAGACCTTTTCTAACAATAGATATGTCTATTGTTTTAGAATTAGAAAACAAACTTATTTTCTTGTATGTCTTGGTTTGCTTTTGCTATATAATACAACTGCATTCCTAATTTATATACTGTACAGTATGTGATTTAACTACAGGTTCCTTTAAATCAGCATTGCAATAGCACCCCAAAAGGTCATGGGTTCAATCCCAGGGAACACATATACTGTATAGAGCTTGAATGCATTGAAGTCGCTTTGGATTAAAGCATACGCCAAACG